>NC_071286.1:38615093-38915093 GCF_943735745.2 Anopheles bellator
GGGGGGGGAGACGGGGGTAATCGGAGAACCGGCGAACCAGCATCGCAACCCGCTTCGGCATGCGCGGCGAGGATTTAGTAGACTTATCGAGTGATGATGTCAGTGCACTCTCCCTCACCTAGTCAGCCACCCACCCAACACCTACACCCGCAGCTGCGACCCGGACAGGAGTCACTCTGCGGCAGAAAGGAAGAAAGGCGACGGCAGCGGCGGCGGCGCAAGAAAACAGTACGTTTTTCTCAATTTGTAGTAAAATTTATTTTTCACTTTCTTCCGTAATTATTTTCCATTTATTTTATCTTAATAGAGCTATTAATTTTACGGTCAGATAAGCAGCGGTCTGCTGCGGTCCGGTCGGCCGGCAGCTCGTTCCGCAAAATGAGCCAAACACGCTGCGGTCCACCGGGCGGAAGCTGAAGTCCACCACACGGCAAGTGGTTTTTGTTTGCGGTCCGGAGAAAGAGCCGACGATCGCGTCAAGCCAAACTGGACCCGGGACCGAACTGCCGCCGCACGGAGTCCTGAAACGTGCGGGTCAGTCATGCGGCGAAGAAGAAGAAACCGCACGAAGTCCGGGCCCCGTCGGTGGGTAAACCGGGACCGATTGGTACATTTCAATTTTCGAAGCTTCGCCGCTTTGGCGGGCTTCTGCTGCCTCGGTGCCTCCTTGCGAGCAACATTGGCCCCGTGGCCCCGATACGGATGTCAAAAGATCACACTCCATTTCTCTGCCAATCTCACCGAGCGGACCAGCGATGTTTTCATTTCGCTGCGATCCGAAGCCGCAGCAAAAGAAAGGTTCGTTCGGGTGCACGCTTTTGGTTGGTGGTTTTGTTTTTCCATCGAATAATGCAAGCCACAAAATGGCTGCTGCTGTTCGTCCAACGAAATTTTTCCAATTCTACGCCCAGCGATGTCGAATCGACATTTTCATGCTGCTCCAGTGAATTCAGTTTGTGAAGGAAAGAACCGAGAATTCCTGGGTTAATGGAATTGTTCACCAGACAGATGCACAATGCATGCACACAAGACAAGATGCACAAGACTTTCATTAAGATGTGCATATAATCTATATGCACCTGGTACCGTATAATGTACAGATACTTTTATAGCTTCCACTGCGAGTCACGGGGCACGGTTTGCGGGAACGAAGCATAACGGGCTGATCCTCGGAATCGATCTGCTCTGTCAGAATGCGCAACACGCGAGTGTCGGGCCGTACGTCAACCTGAATCCTTGACGTTACTTCTAATTGAATGCGTCAATCTTATTCCGGTAGCACCTAGCCTGAGCCCTTTTTCTCACCTGCTTTGGGCGCGATCCGGCTTGATTGGAGATTTTTCTCCCTTTAATCCGCCCTGACAGCCCGAAACGGTTGATAGAAATCCAAGCGTAATTGTACGACGCTTCACGTAGCCTCAGCAATGATCTTTGATTGCCATATGAGGATTCACTTTATCGGAGCAACCAACCAATAAGCTACCTGATCGATTAACTGCGCTTTGGCAAGCGCTAGTTATGAAACTTTACATCAAGTTTTGGCCAAGATGCAAAACTCACAAAAGTTCCCATTTGTTTTATTTACCATATTAGCTCACCATTCTTTACTGGTTTTCTGAGACTCTGAACTTGCACGATGTAGCTCTGTGATGCGTAGCGTTGCAGCAATTAAAGCCGACCCTCGCCGCCCAACGCTACTGCATCGCACGGCTTCGGATGCACCAACGACGACACCGGTAAGATGCTGGCAGGGCAGGCAGATAGAGTTACACACCTAAATATATCAGTCAGAGTCGGCTTTAACAATCGGCCTGGCATGTGCGTCTGGGGCTGTGGAATGACATGAAAATAACACCACACGCCCAGGGTCGCCGCCGTTTGGCGCGGTGAAAACGAGAGATAGCTGCCCGTAGGCCGGGGTACCGGCAGCGGGTGGCAGAACGGCACGGCACACTCGGCAGGAGAACCTGAAAAGTTAAGCAACGACGGCGGGATCGTGTTGCGTAACGCACTTCTCATGCTATGCGTTTTCAGTAAACAAATCAGACGCCATAAAATGCACTTACGCGACCCGTAAAAGGTGTCGGAGCCTTCCCGTTTCTGTTGCTATTGACATTAAAACGAAACCAGTGTTTTATGTCGCTCTCGCAACGCATCGATAGCAGAGGAACTTATCGAGAGCAGGAATTGTTTTGGATTCATCGAATTAATTGTTGTTCGTGGGGCATTTGTTCCGATCATCCAATTCCTGTAACTGATCAAATTTCAAGAAAATGAGTTCCACCTAAAATAAAATAGCCAATGTTTGCATCACAGGGACAGCATGTTACGATCAACCTGACGTTCCCACTACCACGAACGCCTCACGTTGTGCCATAGTGTTGGTTGCATTTCTGGTTCAGAACATGCATCAGAACAAGGGGCGCCCGAAAGGTCTGTCTAGTCGAGAACACGTCACACTATAGGGAAAAAGTTTTAGTCCAACATTTATTGACTACTTTAAAGCGATTCAAACGATAATGTACCTTTATCATATACCATTAGAAAGGAAATAGATCCTTCTTTGAAATACAATAATAATAAACAAAACTGTTTTTCACGTTGGTCTGCTTAAACTAGATACCAAACTTAAAATTAAGTTTATTCAGAATGTTTCCAGCAAATGTGTTGTCCATCTTATTTTACTGTTATTGACGTAAAAAAGGCAAAATATGGATTTTGTATTCAAACAACCGAATGTGCTTTATTCAGGTAATAAATAAGTATACGATAATGAATGTACGTTAGCATAGCTTTGTTTTCTGGTGCAATTTAGTGTATGTAAAGTAAACATGAATGTGGTTTGAGCATAAGTGATTTTATCAAAATGAACGGCGATAGTTCGGAGATTGAAAAGATCGAAAACGTTGATCCGGGTCCAAGTAGAGGACGGATATTGTTACTGCACGAAGCAGTACGAGCGCGTGCGAACGATCGAGCGCGCGATCACGAAGGGACAAATTTGTCGATCGTCCCGAAGCCGGCGCAGGGATTAAGTGCGGCTGCACCGGCGTCGCTAGTACGGATTCAGATAAGGATAGATAAATAGATAAGGATAGAGGATAGATAAACGGATAGAAACCAGGCCAAACTGGTTTGATCCAGGACGCATCACGCAATAGGTCAACGAGCGAGCGATTTGCGCCAATAAAATCAGAATCATTCGAACACTTGAAACGAGAAGTTTATTGCCAATCGTAGTAAAGTCAAGCTTGATCCTCAAACCCGGGTTCCTCTGTCCACCATCCGAACGGTCGACAGAACCGCTCTCCCCTCTTTGGGATAGGCTTGCACCAGTGAGAAGCAAACTAACCAAGAGGTAACAGAGAGCCACTTGCTCAGGAAGAGCCTGTCGCTGGCGACCGGACGAGCAGAGAGGTCCCTCGAAGAGCCGCACAGCAACAGATATCCTTGGAGGAGCTTTGTAAGCGTCAAAAGCAACAAAGAATAAATGGAAGGGAAAATTTATTGAAAGACAAATACAGTTTAGAAGAAGTTCTCGAATTGGCAGGGAATATGGCTTGAAAAGAAGATATTTATAACGCTCAATTTGTTGGGCCCCATAAGACGTTATCTTGTTAGGAAGTAGACAATTTAGGAAGAAGTATTGATAAGAATTGCAATATTTGCATACAATTGAAACTTTCCACTATCCTTTAAAAAGTCATACCTATTATTGAAATTATAGCAGTTGTAAGGCCGATTGCATAACTTGCCTGCATTCCAATACCACAAAATATCGAAAAAAGCTTATTTAGTACTCCTCAGATGCAAAGCAAACAAACAAGTCGTAAAAAATCCGTAGATTCTTCCTGAACCCAATCAATGTCCGCCTGCCTCAGAGTGCGTCGACAACGGCAGGATTACTCCACTGCCTGTCGATTGAAGTACTTCGTCCATTCCGCTGTGCCCAGTCAATAAAGAGAAGCAAACGATACTCTCATAGGTACTCTCATTCACTAGCAGATCAGTCGATTAGGGGAAGCCAAGTCAAGTACGATTTGGTCAATCGGTACGGTGCCAGTTGTCGCCGAAACCGCGGCAACTGGAAGAGACCACATATCGGGGGATCGTACCGGGTGGAAGGGCTCGCATCGTATCGCATCGCACGTTGCCTTTACATAACGTTTTCGCAATAAAACGGGGCAAACCACCTGCTCGCAGCATGGCAGGAACTGGCGCGAGGACATGTACGACACAGTTGGTACCGCATCAACAGTTGTCGGTCGGGACGGGCGATCAAGTCCGCGATGCTCATATGGTCCCGCGCATCGGTTCCACAGTTTCTAACCGCAGTGGAGCGGCGGCGGCGGCGGCGGCGGCGGCGGCGGCGGCGGGGGATCGTACCAGTCCGAGACATCTCGGCCGGAGTCGAATGAATCCCCCCAGGGACTTATTTCTACGTAAATCTTAAACGATGTGAGCAAATGCTGCGTACGGACAGACAGAATACTATCGTCAGGTATTTTGTGTTCCCTCGACCAGAAGGGGTTCTTCCGCACTGGCAGTGGAAGGAAGGTTTTAGACTCAGTCCCCGGTCTAGCCACGGGGCCACCTGAGGTGGTGTATCGTGACAGACGATAGAACGGTTGCGAGCGTCTTAAAAGTGCATTACATCTTCATGCTGCAGACGTATCAATAGGCCAGCGAGAAGAACCGACACCGGGGTGCAGTGAATCCACAAAACCAACTCAGGCTCGAGGCTGCCCAGGCCAGGAATGCTGTCGCCAGAGTTGATGCACACCGCAGCTCGGGCGCAGCTGAAATGCAACCTGCAACGCGCCGTAGTTGTCGCTTGCGCTTTTCTTGGAAGTTAAATTTATTTTCGTTTCTTTCCTTCACATCGCCACGGGAAGCAACAAGGCAACGCTCGGACCTACTACAAGTCGGACCCCAGACGGCGGTCATGTTACAGGAACTCGTTAGACATGGCAACCCGATTGTGCCGGGCGAAACATTTAAATCCAAACATTATTTGCTCAATGTTATGAACGGTGCCCGATGGTACGGTCAGGTGAATGTTGATTCTAGAACAATTTGTGAACATTTATTTTATCGTTAAAAAAGAGCCCAAAAAGACCATGATCACGTTGTGCACGTTGCTTCGAAATGTGACGATCGCGCTAAATTGCATCTGGTACAGGATCAAACAGTTACAAACGATTCTCGCCAAGCGGCGAACTCGACGACGGCTCAAGCGACGTCCCCCGAGAGTGAGCCGGATCGACGGCCGCCGTCTGTAGCTTCAGGCTATTTTGCACTAATTAAAACATTTTAGTGCTTTGGCTGATTCATTTTAACTGCCACCGGCGGGGGGTGGACCGACCGCTAGTTGCGAGGGGTCGGAACCGCTCCCGCTCGTGGTTGCCGGACGATGATTAATGCTTTCACAGTGCGTACCGTTAATCGTGTCTCGAGGGCGATGCAGATGATGCCGGACCATCGGCCGGACCCGTAAGCTCATAACGAAATTAAATATTGTCGACTGCACCAGCGGCGCTCCGAGCAGCGATAAAAGGTCGGAAAGGTCTGGCCACAGGAACCGCATCTGTGGCATAACTCTGTCCGCTTTGTGTCCGTGGCTGCAATTGGCGATCATCTACCGCGCGTTAATAGATACGATGCGTCTTCGGGTGTCGTTCGACGTATAATTACGCCCGGGATGATCTGAACGAATCCTATCCGGCAGGCCGGATTGCGAACCAAAACACAAAAAAAACACCCGTGCGCTGTATGTTAATTTTTATGCCCCAAACTGGCCATAAAACTGGGCTTCCCTTCAATGGGCCGGCCAACATAGTATCGGAGCGCCGGAGCGGAACCGGGCCCACCGTAATGAGTGTAATAAATAGTGGCAGCATCGTGGCATCATCATGTTGCCGTGCGAAAACGTCCGTTTCTAACGCGCGTCAGCATAAATCAATCCTCGGGCGCCCCCTAGTGATTAAGGGGAGAGCTGCGTGCGCCTCATGTGTGTATGTGTGCGCGCGCTTGTATGTATGCGCTAAGTACACACCGCGCAAAAGAAGCTACTCGATTAGTGCATTTTATTGCTCAGCTCGTTACGCGGGCACATGGAGCCGCAGGATACAGGATCGTGTAAATTGCTTTTCCATGTCATTGGCAGTCCCGTTTTTTTTCTTTTTTGGTCGACGTACTCACGACGGTTCACGATCTGTGTGCGCCAATAAAACTGTTTGCGTGTCTGGCCAAATTCATCTAACATTAATGTAAACATCGTCCATCGTCTTGCGTTGGTGAATTTGAAGTATTCCGAGCCCGAGCCCGAGCCAGCTGCCTGCCGCCGGTTAGCCTGCTGCCAATCATTTGCCAGCCAGGCAACCAGCCAGGGATCTCGTGGCGTGACAGCTTCAGAGAATCGCTTCGCACTTTCTTCCGGGTGGATGATTAGAATGATCATTGAAGCGGACAGCCCGGTGCAGGTTCCATCACCTCTCGTGCAGCCATCGTTTCCCAAGCCCAAGTCCCAAGTCCGAGATGGGCACATTCCTTGCGTGCAATCCTAAAGTGCAGCGCCCGTGGCGAGCGCACGGGAATTGATCTTCACTTACTTAGCGACGCTCTCTCTCTCGCTCTTTGCCGAGCTCTGTTTCTCTCTCTCTCTGTTTCATTGGCTCTGATTAAATCGCCATGTCGAATTGGAATTGGCCACACCAAGAGTGCCGAGCTGGTGGTGCCAGGGAGTGTCCTGACCATTCCGGGTTCATTATGCGACCATCACCTTGGGCGGGCCCCTCACCAGCCACCGCCCCCGTCGGATGGCGTCGGATCCGACGGAGACGGCCCTTCGTTGGGATGCTGCAACCAACAATGCACCGGCACCCCGCGGGACGGCGGAGTGTTTAATCGGATTGGTCCTTGCTGTTAGAGCCGTCGGCAGTCTCGGCGGCCGCGCCACTCTAATCGACCTTTGCGTGGCTGAGAAGGTCGATCCTGGATCGGGGGGTCCAGGCCCTCAGGCAGACGGGCATGGGGCAGATGCCCAGGCATCCGATCAAACAGCCCATCCCTCCGGTCTAATTGGCAGAGAAAGAAGATTAGAGAAAATTACTTTTGACACGCCACACCTTCGGGGCATCCCCCGTTGGTGGGGGGCCCCAGGAAGAGCGTGGTCGCTGTGGTCGCCGTTGTTGCCGAATGCCAGGACGTGTTTTAATCCTTTCCCTGCCCGTTCGCTCGCTGCCAGCCGCTCGTTATCGTCGTTATCGTTTTGGAAGCCGAACGCCGGGGCGACATGCGAAATTCGTCCTACGGAACGTCCGATTTAACGTCTTTCCATTGGTGCCCCGCGAGGGCGCACCGACGCTTCCGACGGGAGTTTGCTTATTTTTAGCATATTTCTCGCATAAAGGACCGTCGTCTCGGGCAAGTTTGCGATTTTGTTGCCGTTTTCTCTCTCTCTCTCTCTCTGGCCGCTTTTATTCGCCGGCGGATTTTTTATGCTGTGTTCAAGGGTTTTTTTTATCGGAAATTATTTTGGGCGCACAAAGAAGCCAATGTCAGCATTGCGACCAACGCCACCGACCGGAGCTACCGTGGTCACCGTGCTTCGATCATGCTGCACGATCGTTGATTGAATTTCACAATCCACATACCGCATTGAGATTCAACGTACGACAAAGTGAACATAGCCAAACGTTTTAGGCAACACATGTTTTGGCCAACCGATCGGCTTTCTTGTTTCGGTAAGTTTGGAGTGAACTAGGTTGTAAAAGGGGCTCAACAACGATCGACCACCATCAGCAATACGGTTACTGTTCCAAGCTAAAAACCATAGGTTCTATATTTACGTGTCGTAGAGATAAACTACAGAAAAATACAGAAAACCATAACTGTCACAACACGTCCGGGACACGATTCCTAACATAACAAAGCTACACCGTGTGTTCAATAAATAACGAGATTTTATTTTTGAAAAATATGAATACAGCTATATCTATCAGTTAAAAAGATTGTTAAAAAGGAACCTTCTTTCAGACGCATTCATTTTCATGCAAATCGAAAGACAATAAAAAAAAAGTTGTGCGCATTTATGTATCAGTTGGTTTAGTGCCCGTGTTACAATCATTTGAATCGCTGGAATGTCCTCATACTGGGAATAGGAAATAGTCACATAGTCATAGATCAAGCGAATACGAATTATTGTTGTTCTTTTTGGCGATTTCTTATCATGTCTGTCGTATGTGTTACACGAGCGTCCTTTTTGGTCGTCTGTTAGTTTATGTGGAACAAAGCAAAACGATTCCATCCATCGATCCATCCAAAATTTCCATCCACAGCAATAATTTCACGAAGTGTTGCCTACATTTCTGAATGATTTCGATCTAGCGGACACCAAGGGATGTTTCCAAGTTCTCACTGATTCTCTTGAAAACGTTTATACCACACCAAAACTCTTGCTCTACCTTGTAAACTTGTTGCAACAAACGATAGGTCTCAGTACATGTTTTATCAAGTTTAAAACTAAATTGAGTAGTGGCTTTTTGTTTCATGTTCCATTTTTGTTCAAACACACATCATAAACAAATCATAATAAACGCGCGAAACTTGTCAACCTTCCATCCGATTTGCATGAAATTTGAAAGCAAGAAGAACGAACCATTTAAAAACTATGTTTTCAGCTGATAGGTATGACTGCACTATATAATTGAAAAAGAAAATCTGTTATTTTTTCGAACTTACTGTGCACACACTTCAACAACCTAACATCAAGTCTGTGGGTCATGTTCCGTTTCTATGTTAATTCTAGATTAAAGGGTCATATAGACATCTTACCCATTGCCAATCTTTTTGCAAAAAACTAAATTAATAAATAAGTGCAAGCATTCGTAAATTCAAGTTAACGAATTCACCACAAATCGCTGACGCTCGTAACGTAGCCCCGGAACATCGTTTGAAGCGTTGATCTGTATGAGTTTTCAGCCTTGCTAGCCAATGTGGCTTCGAAAAGAATTCCATTAAAGGAGCACGAGCAGGTATCGGGGAAGCGAGTGCCCAAAGTGCCGCATCTGATTTCAAACATCAAAGGAAAGCATCCAACATGCAACACCCGCGCCACAACACAACGACTGAATTTATTAAAGCAAATGTAACAACGTACGAATTCCGGTTAATGGTGTACATATGTCTATTTTTTCCCCATTTATTGTTGTCGTCCTCGCCCCGTCCGCCCGGTACATGCAACCCGAAAGGATGGGGACCATTTTCTCCGCGGCGGCTCCCAGCAGCGCCGAAGACACGGCGGCCGACAATGCATTCCAACCGAATTCGCCCGTCCTGGTGGTGGTGGCTAGTTAATTATGAATCTTGTCGTGGCCATTTTTGGTTCCGAACGTGCGCCCAACGAGCGAACAAGCGGAAGGTGGCCCGTGCGCGGCGACTCTCTTGCGCAGCACGGCTGCATCAGCCGCAAACGCAACACGAGCGAGCTGCACTTTGGCGCTGCACAGCAGTGGAGGTGGTGCGAGAGTATTTTCAAATAATACCGAGTGCGACCGAGGCCGGGTTGGGGGCTGAGGCCTTGAAGTGAAGCGTCGCGAATCCTCACCCTTCGCCACTTGCGCACCGTGCATCTGATCCACTACGCCGAGGGAGACATTCCGGCGCGTACACAACCCGGGGGCCTCGGCCTCGGTGTCCCAGTTTAAAGGGGTCCGTTTTCGGCGACAACCTGCACCGGATACGGCTACCGAAAATAGTCACGCGATAGTGGTGCACCGGCCACAGCAGTACCACGCCCGTTTGCCGGAATGTGACAACCACGTCACAACTACACCGCAACACGACACATTTGAATCGAACAGCCTGACGCCTGAGAGTGGGGCCAGGCGCCAGGTCGGCTTTAAAACTTCCCAGAACCGAACTTCCGGAACTTCCAAAGACTTGGTTCTCCGACGGCAACACCGTCACCGGGAACAAACGTTGCAAAAATTAGCCTCGCGAACCGATGGCGCTCTCAACCACACGTCGCGTTTGCGATCGGATTTGGAGAGTGATTTGGCGGCGGGAGTAGCCGTTTTGTGTGTCTAAAAATATGTCGCACGTTTTTATTTAGAAAATTTAAAATCGTTCCAATACGCACCGGCCGCCGGCACGCAGAGCATTTGGCGCGTGTTCGGGGCGTGAGGAGAACTCGCACACACGATTGCAAATTTATGTCACGGCTTCATACGGCGATGCTGTGGGAGCTGTGACGAGAAGCGAGAAGCGAGTCCGCCAGCCAAACCGGCGTAGGTGACCTTCGGACAGGTAGGACACGGGCAGGACACGCCGTAGCGCAAGAATTTTGCGAACCACGCATTCGCCATAAAAAAAAACCTGTGCCATAAAATGTCCACAAAACGTCCCACACTTTCACACAAACTCTGTCTCACTCTGTAGAGGTTCAAGGTTTTTTTTTTTTGGGGTTGTAATTATCGTTTTCATCGCCACCTCGATGCGCCTCGTTCCGCACCATTTCAATTGGACACCATAAAACGGACGATCGTCAAATGGGACGTTACGATGTCTTAATTACTGAATTGGCCATCCCTCTGGGAGAGGGTTCGTAGGTGCCCCCCTCAGCGACCTATTTTTTCGCCCGAAAGACCTCAGACGGTCTATAGTCCAAAAAGTGACACCTGAAACAGTGAGCGGACCCCGCTGGAAACACAAGAATGACGTAGAGTAAGAAACAGATATTTAGATAGTGAATGTGTATGTGTGTGAGAGAGAGGGAGCGAGGCATTCGTGTGAGAGAAGTTGCAGAAAAAAAGCTTGAAGATCCGGGAGATCCACGGCCAGGCCCCGGCAGGTTGTCCTCATAAATCATTCGGCTGTTCATCGGCGCTGTCAGATTTGAACATAACTTACACCCCGGTTTAGGGCTGCTGCCCACCCCACCAGAACCGGCACCGGTCTACCCTGCACTGGAACGTGGACCGGGGCAATAAAGTCACCACATGGCCGGCCACAGGCCGCCTTATTAGCGCTACTCCCGCTGCGCGAGTGGCGCAGCTTTCCGCAGCGTTAATTCAATTGCGACGCTCATTCATCAATCAACGCCGATCTCCCGTTTATGCCCCTCCCTCCGCCACCCTCCGCCACCGGTGCCACCAACACAAAGTACGAGACGCCGACATCCCCCGACGGTCCAGGCCCGTCCAGCGTCCGGGGCGTGGAACAAGTCCGACGTCGTAACGTACATTTTGCGCTCGGAATTTGCAGCCGGGTTGCAGCGCCCGAAATTCTTGCCCCAAATAATGGTCTCCCGGTCCCGGCGCAGGTTGAGCACAATTTATGAGCCCGTGCACCGGGATCGTGCTGTTGCAAAACGGACAGACCAGCGCAGAGACCGCGGAATGTGAGTCACCGGACGGACGACTGGCCGCCACCGACCAAGACAAATTGCACAGATATTTGGTACATATTTTACCCCCGGCACGGGACCTGGTGCGAAGGCGCGTGCTCTCCCTCGCAACCCGAAATTAATGTTCGAACGAGTTATGATCCTGAACAACATCATCAGCAGCAGCAGCAACAACAACAAGCATCAACGAGTAACCCAAAAATATTTTAAAATATTTGAAGCCAGCCACCGAGAAAGAAACCGAGAGAGTCATTGAGAGACAGAGACAGAGAGAGAGTGAGAGCGAGACAAAGTAGAAACAACTCCAAAACACGTCGATTGATGGAAATACGATTGTTTTAAGGCTCAGTCCGCCTGGTTAGATGATTAATAACCGAACAGCGGAGCCGGTTGGGGCATCCGAGCTGCCAAAACATGATCCCGCCGATGCGGGGCAGCCAGCCCCGTGCTGGCTGGCGTTTGTTATGATTTGCCGTGTCATTATCCGGGTGTAGTGATCGAATCGGTATCCGAGCTGATATCCGTTGCAGTAGTCTCCTCACTGGCTGCTCTCCGTGGGTACCATAAATCATAATCTTCCGTTTCGCTGCGCTGCTGGCTATCAAATATTTGCCCAACTACGGGACACAACCACCCCGATCGGTTCTCCGCTGGAGTTTGGATGATCAAGAAAGATGATGCGATGGAAGACAATTAGCCAGCCAGCCAGAGTCATCTGCAAACTGCAACGATCGATTCCACTTTGGCAAAATAAGACTCCGAAGATCGGAGCGCAAAACATCGATTGCGGCTGTCGCTGTATGGCACCAAATGTCGTGCAAGTTTTCTGCTTCAATTTCACCAATCAGCCAACATGCCTCGGTAGCGTACTCCATCGATGGTTACGGAGGCTGCTTCTTTATTTTCAAAGAAAAATGGACCGAAGATGCCGACAGACCAAAATCCACACCGCAACAGTCACTCGTTTTGGGTGCATTGTCTTCTCTTGTACGACGAGAGGTTTTTCCGGGCTTAAAGTACAACAAGGCTGCTTATTAGCATGGCCCACTTAGAATCGAGAAAAGTTGTTCATCCTCTAGCAGCGCCTCTAATGGTAGGATTTCAAATGTTTTGACAATTATGTCTTACCAGTAAAGTAAACACTCGACTTTCGGTGCTAAAAGTTTCATCTTGATACGCGGAATTTATAGAAAGTTATGCTTAATGGAATTCAAAATAATTATGCACACTCACGTCGAGAACCCCACGTGGTCTGCTTTAAAAATCTCAAAATCAAAAATCTCAAAATATCTGGGCTTTCGGTACGGGGTATTGCAAAAAAGTATGGTGCCAGCAGAAGTACTGTTCAAAGGATCTGCCTACGAAGGAGCTACTGTTTTTTCAATGCTCTTTCAATTTGCACGGAAACTAATGATCTGGCAAGGAATTGGTACCTCCGGACGGAAAACCAAGGTTTTCATCACAAACACGACGATGAACTCAATTCTGAACAAGGAAGAGTGCCTCAAAAAGCGGCTTTCATCATTCATTAAGTCACACAAAGGTCTGGTTGAGTTTGGTCTGATTTGGCAAGTTTGGCCTGACTACAGCAGGGAAGTAGTACAGTGGAAAGATCAAAAAGAAGTTGAAGAAGACTGGAAAGGTGATACGGGATGCTGCAGAGTTAGCGAGAAATTGGAACAAATTAGCCGCTGAGGCGGCAATCAGCTTAAATGAAATGAACTTTTCCGATTTCGTGCAACTTGAGTTGAATATGTTTTTAATATTTCCCAATTTTCTGCAAGCGGATAGCGTCCCATTTCGTAAATGGGAAAGTTTCCACTAAATGTTCACAATTCCCCGAGTGCAATTTGATGCCTTCAAATTCAAGTAATCGGCAGTTTAAAATCCAAACACTTGATGGATGGATGATCCATCAAGTGTTGGGGGGGACAGCATTTGGTATGCTTGTAAGTTTTGTGATGCAAATAAACCAAAAGATAAAATAAAACTAAACCTTCGGGCGATCTGTTATTTGTCCGTCTTCAGTAGATGGTTGCATTTAAACAAGCAAAACGGAACGGACCCATCCGACTGTCACATTCTTCCAGGTCCAGCAGCAAGTGCCGCAACACTACTCCAACCGATGGGATTAGATTGCATCGAAAACGCAATAGCAAACGCCTAGGTGTGTCTAGGTTAGTGCATCACTGACATCGCCGACCGTCTCCTTAGCCCTACGATTTGCTGGTGCATTCTTCACCGGTGCTCACGAACGGTGCTTCGCTTATCGCGCGATTGCAGTAGATACGGCGGGATTCTGAGCACCCGCAGCCACTCTTCCGTTCCTTCGGAGTAGCGAATGTAAAATCTTCAACCAGAAACGATAACAAAGAGCATGCCACTACCGCGGACTACTCGCGGCCACCAAGGTCAGACCACTGCGTGTGTCTCTATCACCCGGCGGAATGTGCTTGGATACGCAAGCGCCTCAGGCGGTGCAGTGTCGCAAATATTTGCGCATTCCAAGCCCGGCGCGGCAAGGTTCTCTCCTGTGCCCTGCCCCGCCACGTATTCGGTGCTCCAAATGTGACGCGTGCGTGCCTTTCTGCCATTCCACCCCGGGCCGGCAAGTCAGCACAATTTGCATTGTGGCAGCGTGTCCATCACGATAGTTGGCGACCACGACGTGAGCCGGCTCCGTCTGGGCCCCTGACAGTGGCAACCACAAGACCCTGTGCCTATAACAACACCAGTTCTGTGTGTGCAATCCATCGCCAATTAAGCACCGGCCAAAACCATCCGCATGTAGGCCATCATCTCGGTGCTCCCAGGTCGGGGGCACGCCACCGTTTTCTAACTCCAATCACGCAAACCGACCGGTTCGTGGTCCCAGCCCGGCCCAGCACACCAGGAAGCTCCACACCAGAGATTAACCGCAACCTCTAACCGATGACGTCGTCGAGTTTCTCAGATCTGGCGCGCACACAGTTTTCCGGCTTCAGGGCGCACGACAGCACACAGTTCCCCCGTGCGCAGGATGGTTGCACAAAATTTGCATGAAAGTA
Source organism: Anopheles bellator (assembly GCF_943735745.2). Classification (NCBI taxonomy): domain Eukaryota; kingdom Metazoa; phylum Arthropoda; class Insecta; order Diptera; family Culicidae; genus Anopheles; species Anopheles bellator. The sequence goes on from NC_071286.1 coordinate 38,629,548, forward strand.
CAACCTTCAAAGCACCCGCCGTAACGCAACACTTGAGACGCGTGTCGCCACGCTAACGAAACGCCGATTGCGCAAACTTTGACGCGCACCATCGCAGCCGCGGACCGGCCCGTCGGGATGACGGCTGACGTAGAGCCACCTCCTGCAGGATCTAACGATCGAGTGTGTGGGAGTGTAGGTAGGCGTAGGCGGCCTCTAGGCCGGCGCAACTTCATTAGAGGTATCGCGAGGGGACAAGTGGCTTGTGGGTTTTGGCGGGACCCTTTAAGGGTCACCGATTTTCCCCCACCAACAAGACGTCTCTCAAGAGAGCGTGAGCTGGAGGACTGCTGCTAGACACCGGGCCGGGGACGGGACCGTGTGCTCGTGCCGCGAGATCGTGAAGGACTCCTGGCGCAAGAATTGGCGAGATTTCCTGAGGCTCGGCTCGGCTCGGCTTATTGATTAACGCGTACACAAAATCCGCCACCACGACTCGGTCCGTTCGGTCCCGGACACTACGGAGTCAATGGGGTGGTTGTCAATTAATGTGCATTTAAATGCAATTATTGCCGAACTGGCGAACTGGCGGCGAGGTGCGAAAACTGTCGACAGTCCAGCCAGCCCGGCCAAACGGCGCATGTCATCGAGCGCCAGCATCGCGCAAATGCGAATGGTCTGACACGCCGAAGGCGAAGGTGGCGCAAACGACCGAAAGGCTGAGGGTCCGCTGCGCCGTCAATGGCGTGCTGCACTCGACTCGAGTCGCAAACACGGACACACTTTCGATTTCCTTGAGCTGACATCAACTCTCGAACCGTTTCATCTCGGGGCGGCAGACGTGGTCTTCTTCCCGCGGGAGATACCCGGGAATCCCCGACCGAATGCGTCTTAAGTTGGACGTCTCACCGCGGACCCTTGACAGAGTGCGAGGGCGACGAGCCCAGTTTGTTGTGTGTCCTCCGCACGACACGCACATTGCAATGTATCCTACGAAAAACGGAGGGGCCCATCGTACGGTCGGGCGTCAAGGACCAAGGGACCAAGAACCCGTCGGATCCTTGAGGTCGGAGATGGCAGCGGTACGATTGTTTAATAAACAAATATCAATACTAAATAGACGTCTTCGGCTACGGCAGATTTATAGACACTCGGACGCCCGGTCCCATTGGCGGCAAAACAGGGAACCAGATAAAAGTAATAATGATAGCATACACAACGTGAACGTTTTCCCGCGAACGCTACATCGTGATCATATTTCATTCGGCGGAGCCCGTGTTTTCCTGCGGCTCGTCTTCTGCGAAGGCAGCGGTGCCGTGGTGGGGCGCTCTGGGGCGCTATATTTCTGTCGTCGTAGCTTTGTACGGAGCTTTGTTTCGCTTAAAGTTTGCTTCTTGCGTTTGTCTTGCACTTTACCGCGCTGCCATTACGCCCGACCGACCGACCGACCGATCGTTCGTTCGCCGGGAGAGTTGGTGGTACTTTGTATTCTGCATCGCCCCTATCGCGCTTGCTCTCCGGACCATCTCCTGGAGCATCGCGTCCTGGTTCACCTGCGCGGCAGCATCGTAGCATCAAGAGCAAAGCATGGTTGTGGTCCGCAACGGGAGATGTGGCAGGAAGGCACGGGGCCAGTCAAGGTTTTACACCGACGCCTGTGAGTTGTAGAACGAATGGGTCAGGCTCGTGTTAAAGTGTACTCAAAACGCTGACATAAAGGAAAATGTGTTTGACAGCTACTGCCATTACGTATCTAACGCAACATAGGTTGTTTTTTGTTGAAGTTTAAACAAGACTATTAAGCAGTTGACCAGACGACAGTTTCCAAACGCCTGAATAACACATCGCTTAATAAGTCCCGGGATTAGCGTAGAGATGGCGCTAATAATGCCATTTATATACCAAGGTTCAGAAGTACCAACCTTCAGATAAGATTTGTCAAAATTTGATGTAATTCGAAACATAACCAAGAAAGCTATAGTGGTTAAAGTGACGTACCTTTGCAGCCTTCTCTGCTGCTGACCTTTTCATCAAGACAACGCACCATGCCACAAGTCCATCAAAACGATGACCAAGTTCAACAAATTAGGCTTCCAACTACTTCCTCATCCTCCGTACTCGCCGGATCAGGCCCCCAACGACTACTGGCTCTTTGCGGCGACTCAAAAAGATGCTCCAGGGCGAAAGATTTGGTCCGAATAAGGAGGTGATCGCTGCTACTGAGGACTTATTGAACGATACGTTAGCGTGGGAATGTTGAGAAAAATATCCTTAAAATGTCGTTTGTTTTTGTTGTGATTTTTCAATTTTTCTTTCCTTCTCCTTCTACTGCCATATTTGTTTAAATCTGATCCGCTGTCGAAAAACTATCCATTTTTTGGATAGCAAAAAAAACTGTGGAGCGGAAATTTGGCTCCAACGTTCACATTGAAAAAATGCGTGAAATATTTCATGAACAGGAAGAGCTCAACAGCAACTCAAAGTAGCTCACGGAACTCTAGCAAGAGATTGATAGTTTCTTGGCATACATTTTTGCTAAGTTTCTCATAGTGTGTACGCCGCGATAGACTTATTTTTCACCATGACAACGCTCGACCACCCATCCCAAAATCGGTCAAAACCTATCTAAAAAATGTCGGGTTCTGGAAATGTTGGAAATTCTCCCGAAACTGCCCAATATCTGCCAAGGGAGGTCCGGTTTCGGATCGCAACAGAAATCTGGGCTGCACCACACGACCGTCACTGTGATCGAAAGCGCACAGCAATCGACCGATGCGACGCGGCCGATCTGCCCCAGGGAGGAGCTCTACTGCGCCATGTTGGGCCACTCGTGCCGGGAACCTATGCTCGCGGGTGGGCGGCCTGGCGCACGGAGCGCCGCCGCCGCCGAAGAAGATAATTTATTTATTTATTTATTCAAATTTACTATTTATGACTCCGTAATGATTGCATCCGATTCGAGTGGCTGCTGCCGGTGGCTGGCACGGTGCGGTGAATTTGCTTGTACCGACCCCTTCCGGGTATGGTAGCCGTAATTTCAAGAGGCACTGCACCGCGCACATTGCACATTGCTGCTGCTTTGGCCCCCGTCGTCTTCGGGCGGCCATTCATGAACCGGCCCCGTTCGCAAAGTGCTCATTGTTGTTCCCGAAAGTTCACCGTCGGACCAGCGTAAGGTGGATGCACCAGCGCACGGCTAGGATGCAGCGTGCACTTTTATGCAACCAACTATCGGCGCCGATCGGCCTCCGTTTGTGGGCTGTGTATTCGCGGCCGGCCCCGACCGATGATGCTGATGCTAGCTCCCGAAAGCTGCCGAAGGCGGCAAACCACGGGCCTGGGCCGTCGGGACGCTCTCGCCAGACGTAGGCGTCGCAATAAGGCACTAATGTGGCAAGTGCCGTGCCGGGCTCCGGGTGTCTTGCTGTCTGGTAAATATCACCACAACCGACCGGCGCACCCGTGGGTTCGGAAGTAACTTGGAAAGTGTGGCCCTTTTGGGTCTGAAGCTCGCAAAGAAAGCTACCGGCCGGCCGGCCGTCGCTGTCGGTAGACCATCATCCTGGGATTCTAATGTATGCAGCCGAATTCGCGCCACTTGGGAGAAGATGCAATCTGCGTTCGGTGAGTTTATTTACTCTGTGCCGAACTTGGGTGCGCGTAATGTCGGGTGGAATTTCTATTACTCCATGTCGCCGTGATTTATGCTTACCCGATGCTGTTGAATGGCTTTATCTACTTTTTAAAGTGTACAGCTCGGGATATGGCGAGCGAAATCGATTAAAACTTGAAAAAGACCGTTGCGTTGTTGAAGTGTTCTCGGAGTCTTGGAGTTCCGTTAACTGTCTACTATCTGTGCAAAGTCCGCCACCATCAAAAGGTTAACGCGCGTATGCTGCGATGGGTAGCCGAGAGCCCCCGCCGAGCATTTGCAATCGTTAAGATGGCCGGCGTGGGTGGTGGTCCTGACCGAACGTTAAGCTGTTGCTGCTTCGTTATGTCTGCCGCCTTGATGCTGCCGGCCGGCCGCAGTGTTCGTTTGTTTGTTTTGTTTATACGTTGTATTTCCAGTTTTATTGCCCCACACACTTGCGCGGAGTCCTCGGACGCTGGACGAATGCATAATCCCCCAACGTTATTCCCGGCTACCGGGACTACACTTACTCATCGGCAATCGGCCGAAAGCCGACTGCTGGAACCGGGCCGCGTAACGAATGGGAACACCCGCCTACAGTTCGGCCCACAAAATAGGTGCCCACGGCGTCGTTCCGGTTGGTCAGGTGGTTCATTTAAATTTGAATTCATTTAAATGGTAATTAAAAATCTAACAGATGTCTATCTGTGACGGTTCCATAGTGGGAACAAGATTTTTTAAATTCAATCAATTTGAAAAAGTTATCCGTCTTATGTGAATTTAAATCGTCCGCAAGTGGGTTCACCCTTGGCGAGCACCTTCGGTGTGTGCGGAACTGTAGAAGCTCAAATGCACAGCCTCTCACGCGGCCTTGCCGGGGAGACTTCCCGGGGTGGCCCCCCAGCCAATCTGCTCACAAATTGCCCAGATGACACTGACCGCAATAAATAAGGATATTTACTGTTCGTCTCAAGAGTGCCGGTGTCGGTGGACCTCACCACCCACCAGCACCGGCACGAACCAGGGCTCTATCGCCAGGTTTCTCTGAAGCGGTAGCCAGTAGCCACCACGTTCGCGTGGCCATGGCCAGGTGACCCCAAAAATCAATCCGAACCACCGGGGGAGGTCTGTAAATAACGTGCTCAGCAGAAGATTTGTCAGCATTACCAGGCGGCGTAGTAGCAGTGTGCGGGTTTGTAATCGACGTGAGCAAAGCTTGTCCGCACCGTATCGGCCGCAGTCCGCAATCAGTGTGGTGGCCAACTGTTGATGAATGTCGCCGGCACACGATCGGAGGCGAACCGAGGACTCCTGGCGGACTCCTGGCGAACTACGGTAGTGCGTACTTTCAAAGGTACCTTACAGACCCTGGACCCTAGCAGTGAAGCGCAGCGCAGCGAAGATAAAGAAATGGGAAGCCCAACAACCCAATATCGTCCAGCGATTTGTCGTCTACCCAAAAACATGCTTTGCCCATCATCTTCAGGGTCGTTCGCTTCTAAGCCGCCCTGGCCTTCGATAGCCTTTATCGAAATTTGTGGTCCAGTATTTCGGTGGCCCGCTGGTTAGCCCCAACTGGTCATGGCTTTGGGATGGTAAACGCGAAACTAAATCTATAATCCCCAACACACACATTAGACCCAAAGCACAAAGCACAAAATTGGATCCATTGGACCAAACATACCCTGAATGTGTTATAATACTGCTCGTTACGGAAATGAGGGTCTATTCATTTAAAATACATATTTATGGTTGGCAAATCATATTGATTTTCCGCAATACAATATATGGAATGAGTACAGATACCTGCGGGTCTAAGCGCATGGTTTCCAGTTGTGGAATTATAGAATAAAGAATAAAGTCTAGCTGTGATCCGACACACACGTCGGATGCCCAGAAACTGCCCCACCGGCCTGCACGGTAGGTCTGCCCGCCTGGAACCACTTTGGACCGACGTAATCTCCCTGTATCCATCCCGTAATGAACTTACCAAGATTTCGACTTAGTGCCTTTCGATAGACCCTTCGCCCTGCCCGCACGAGAGATGCAGAACGTGAAGAGGCGTCGCCGGTCCGTTGAAGCCGACACGGAGACGCGAAGAATGGAATAAAGTCACTCCCGATCCTCGCCGCCATCGCGTCCAGCGAAGGACCACCGACCTGCACGCTGTCGTCGACGACGACGGCGGCGGCGGTGTTTGTTTATTTTCCCTCAAAGTCGCGCGGATTAAGAGCCCTTTCCGTGGCGAAGAAAAGCAAAGACGCAAGATAAACAGTTCTTCATCGCAGCGGCGGCAGTGAAATTTGAATGAACTGCGCGACATCGAACGGCTGTCCAGCGAACTGTCGTTCGTTCGCGTCGATCGAAGGCACCTCTGAGGCCCCCGGAGGGACCGGCCCCGAACCGCGGCTCAATTCAAACTCAATCACCGATTGGTGACGTCCGTCGGCTGCAATCGCCGCGTCATTTTAAGGGCTTCGCTCCGCCGCTGCTCAGGAATGTTCCGCGGTTCTGAAACCCAGCATCAGTCCTGGGTCGGTGGAAAAAACTTCAACGGCACCAGACGCGTGGCCAACGAGATGCTCGATCCAGTGCGAAGCGATCCATCCAGGGGATCTAACACACATTACGCGCCAGAAATGGATCACCCGAGTCGACGGGGCGGCTGGCTCACTGGCGAAAGGTCAAGATTTTTTCTGCTGTCTCACGATTAAGCGATTGCCTCAGGTCGCCAGTGAGTCGACTGAGCAGAAACCCCTTTTTTGCTGCACAAGATCGCCCAGCAACTGGAGCTGAGGCAGCAGAGAGCTAAACGTCGGACGTGTCGACCAGATCGGCTCGATAGTAACGTATCAATTAATAATGAATTTTCAATCGTTCCGCCCATTATCGAATAGTGAAATTAATTATCCACTTACCGTACACCTTCGACGCTCGCAGTTGTACTCGTTCGTTCCGTCCGTTCCGAAACTTTAACGCAAAGTTTGTCACCCACGATCACGGAACCTACATTCCAACCTGTCAGCCGGCACTGGGTACGGAAACGTTTCGAGGATCGGACACCTTGTTGCACTTTTAACGGCAATCGCCACCAACACAGCACTAGTCACTAGCCAATTCACGCATTTAATTCACGATACACTTCTTCCGTTTTCACCGAGTGCTTTGATGAATGCATTTTCTCCAACACACTAGGCACTTTCTGGATGTCAAACCAGGTCTCTGATCAACTGACAGGTATTATTTTCCTGAAACCAGAAACTGTAAACATCTCTACCATCTTCGAAACGATCGAAGCGACCGCATCAAGCGTTGAATGTTGTTTTTGAATAAGGATATCGAAAGTGTTCCTGCGGAGCGACTAGCCCCATCAGGTTGAGGCATCGGAAAATTGTAACAGCCGCGAAAAAATGAGACACAAAGTAGGCTCATAAACAAACACATTCCACTGACTGACTGATCCGTCATTAATGTTTCAACAACTTTCTTTAATCTCCGCCCAAAGCTCAAGCTCAAGCTGGGCGTACCAGGCTGCCATTGAGTGAGCCATTGCGAGGCGCAAACCAGGGCCACTGGCGGATTCCCCAGCAGCAAAAAAAAAACAGGACACAGACGGCGAGAGTCCGCCGCAAATATAATCCTCACATAAACATCGGCCGACTTTTGGTGGTAAATAAATAAATAAATAATTCATGAATTAATCCGCAAGCCGAACGTGATTCGGGAGCAGGTTTAACTGTACCCACCATCACTGCACGGGCCCTGGGCGATTTCTTGATCTGACGTTTTTTGAAACGAGCACCGAGAGCTGGCAGTTGGACGCCCCCCGTTTCTCCGAATCTCCAACAATAAGGGAAGCTGGGGTGCGGGGGCCCAAAAAGCTTCGCGATCGGATTCGCGAATTGAACCCACTGGTCCCTGAGGGCTCAGACTGACAGAACGGGTTCCTGCTGCTTCCTGATCACGGATCGAATCCATCAAGACACTTCGTCAATCTATTTGATCTGCCAGAGCGGACAGATGAACGAACCCCGCGGGAACCGGGGATCTTTCTAGGTGGACTAACATTCATTCTTATTTTCACCACCACCGCCAATGCCGCCTTCCTCTGTAGCCCCGCCAATCGGTCATTCATGCGGATCAGCTCCCGCCACGGCCACGGTCCACGGCCCACGGCCCACGGCTTTTTGACAGGTTTGACATGTGTACGCCAGGTTTTACCGATTGGCGATTGAAATTTATCTTTCTATCACCGCGGAAGCGTTCGACTCAGCCTGGCGGTGTTTCCACACGCGTTGAAGGATTAACTATTGCCTCTGTTTTGCTGCGCGTTTCCATTCCACAATGGCCTAGCTGTCACCATTCTCCGCTTCCAGCCCCACTCTCTTTAATCGCTTTAATGATGGTGTTGTTTGTGGCAAAAAAGAATTTGCAAACACAAACAACAACATGCCTTTCGGCCAACTATTTACAGCCACTTAGCGTCGGTGGAATTACGCTCGTAGAGGCCGTGTGATAAAAATGGACTCGCGATCGCGCTCACAATGCGTTCCCATTAAGGTCTTGCTTCCGGTGGGTCCGTTGTTCAAAACCGTCAATTGCTCCACTATTGCACCGCACGATGATTAGCATGAATGCATCATCAGGGGGGCATCAGCTTCCGTTGAGTTGCGGCATGTCTGTAAACGATCGGCGATCATTCCTAAACGCCGTACGCGAGATCATTAGTCGAATTCGTCGTTCGATCAGGTCCACTTTCCTGCTGCCCTATCGGAGCCAGGGGCACCCCTATCCCCACCCCCGCCCGAGAGCTCGCATGCGGAAGTCGAAAACATCGAAAACATCGCATGAAAATCACAACATTGAGTGGAGAGTTCAAAATGGGGCGAACAAACCGAACGGTACACTCCGGAGCACGTGATGTTCAAGTACCACCTTCCGGTGTGTGTGGTTCGTCCCGTCCGGGGACCATGACCGCGATTCCGCCCGTTCCCGGGGCCTACGGGGCTGACCCATTGATTTTACACAGTAACCATCGCCACCGTTTGGCCCCTGGCCCCTCCGGTGGATCTTGGCAAACTCGGCTCGGCTCGGCTCGGCGGGACATCGTAATTACGTACCGAGGCGCCCTCGACGTAGCGCCGACGCCGACGGTGGTCAGTAATTACCGAAATAATCAACTTCTGTTTTGCGCGGCCAGCACACCGTGGCCGATACCCGGGCGAGCATCTGCTACGCTTTTCGCCGCCGTAATGGTTTCTCAGCCCGCGCTGCTGCTGCGGAGAGTCCCGGCACCGCTCAAGCCGTGGCCAGAGCACAATGACAGAGGAAAGCGTAAGACGCGATGCTGTAAGAATTGGATGCGCCAAAAAGGAGCACCGTTTCGCGAAAACGATTTTACATTCGCCACCCAACAGTGTTCGCTTGCCGGTGTTTGCTTCGCCAAGACAGCCAAGAGAACCGGAGTCAGCTGAAACGATGAAGCTGCTCCTGAAGATGTGGCTCCAGACGACGATCATATGAAGGTGCGCGCAGTTGAATACGATCAGCGCAAATTTTGGTCACTTTTGGCCCTTTCTATATTGAAGTACCAAAATTTGGAAGCCACTCGGATGGTCCAAAAGCAGCGTTCCGTATATATGCACCAGGCCCCGTATCCCGTTCCGAGGCGGTGCCATCTTGCGATGAAGCAATTCCACGGAAATAAAGGGAACCGGCTGGCCAGCCTGCCGGCGACACCGCGACATTGCCGAGCGCGAGCCAACGGGGCACAAATGCAAAACATCACGACCATAAAGATCGACAGGCGATCCTCGCTTTCGTGCCGATTTCTTCGACGGCCATGAAGGGTTGATGTCGCTCCACTTTACTTGCTGCGTGCTGCAATCGAGAAGCGCAATGTACCCGCTGTCCCAAGGCCCGAACCGACCAGCCCTGCGACTGGTCGCATCGGATAAGAAGACAACCGCCGCGACTCCTTCGTCAGATCGTGCTTTTATAAACTCTTTCTCTGCTCTGCTCTGTTCTTGATCACCCTCTCTCGCACTCTCCCTCTCTCTCTCTCTCTCTCTCATGGGAGGTATGTCGGTGTGTTTTCCCACCTCTAGCGAGAGTCCTTGGGAACGGAATGAAATTCGGTGCAACACGAAAAGCAAGAAGCGGTCATGGCAAGAAGCGGCCTAAAGATCGCCGGCAGGAGGGACGGAAAAACGGAACGGGTACGGAAGGGCTTGGCGATGCTCGAGGCAACATTGCTGGCTGTTTCCACCGAACAATCGGTTTGTGTTGCGGCAAGTTTTGGGTTTGACTGTGGCTGTTTTCCATCCGTGGACCATTTATGCCCGCTGCAGGCTTTCGTTCTCGTTTCAGTGTCGTTTTCGGCAGTTCCGACGAATCACAGTGTAAAATCGCCACGGTTGATACAAGTAGCCCCTCTCTACACTCTCGTTCCGGCGCCGTCTCACAGAACGCCTGTCACAACAGGATACACTTTGATCGCCCTAAACGCCGGCACCACTTAACTACCGTCACAATTTATCACCCACGAGGACTTGCGCAGGTGACTTGCGCACCCAACAAAAAACAGTAGCTCGGCTCCTTCGGTCGAAGAACACGCACCGGGACGGGTGGAAATTTGCATACCGCATCGCACCGCACCACAGCACATAACTGAACGATCAACGATCAAACTGACACCTTCACGACGGTCTTCCCCAATGGCTGATTTTGGGTACTTCACAAGAGCCCGACACACAAGCGCATTTATTTTGCTTCGATTTTCGGTTGATCCATCGGGCGAAACCTAAAATCCGACACACACAATGCCACAGCCCTGTAATCGGATCCAATTTTAAGATCCCGCCATCACGACTGCGCTCGAAAATGCGTGCAGCCGGGGACAAACCGAGACCGGCAAGGCGATCGTAACCCGTTCGTTGTTTTCCCCGTTGTTTTTACTCGATGGAAGCAGGAAGAAGAAGACAGCCCACGACGGACGCAACACGCAACCCGCACGCTCGATTAGCTCGCGCAACCGCAATTGTGGACTCGCGCTTGAAATTCACCTTTGCGCCTGACTTTCGTGCCTGACTTTGCACTCCAGAACCTTACTCTGAGCAAACTCCTCACTCTTCTCACTTTGCCCGAACGTTCCCGATCATTTTCGATGCTGTTCGTGATCGCAAACGATCACGCACACACACTCGCATCGAAATGCACGTGGAAATGCAACACTTTCTGTGCCGGACGCCTTTTGGCGCCATTGCAAATCCTTTTGCGTTATTCGTTAGCATTACACGCTATTGGGCAGCCACCGAGTTAATCAGTCGCTGGCGTTGAACACGAATTTGGCGGATGGTGGCGGATGAAAGCGAACGTATTCAAAATGTGATCCTGGTTCAATAGTATCCCAAGGAGCCACGAGCTTTCGAATCGTCGGATAGTCGGATAGATAGCTCCTTGTGATCTCTCCTGCTATGAAACGGATTGCAACACGTGATGTACGGATAATATCAGCCAATCGATTACATCCCCTTTCACCGCTTAGTGTGAACATTTCAATCGCTGAGTTGACGCGTTAAGAGACATTCATCCACATCTCCGAAATGGCTTATGCGGTACTACCTGCAACCGAAATAGTATTTTATGCATAAATGTCATGAATGAACCTTTCAAATAAATGTTCAACCATCGAAAAATATTGAGCCATTTTAATTTTATAACAAAAAAAACAAAAATCTTACGTGGCTCACCCTTTTATCTCATGGAAATTACTTTGAAGGCGACAAAATAGATATTCATCAATAAATAAATAATAAACAAAATAGGCGATTTTTTTTAACAGACCACGTATCTGTACTAAGTTAAAGCCACAACTAAATCATAACATAAACGCTACGGTCACCCCGTGGTAACGGCGCACTATAGGTCATATTCGGTATCTAGCCAATCGCTAGCTTCAAACAATCTTCTTGTTGACAGTGGAGATCTGAATTTTTTTATCGAATCGATAATAGCAACTCATAATAAATTATTTCGACCACAGTAGAAACTTTCTGGCCGTTAGGTTTGATATGGCATCCTCCGTTTTAATGTTGGCTTTGCCTTTCTTCCTTTTGCGCCACATAATCAATTATTCACCCGTTAGTGAAGAGGATTGGAGATAGTACTAAATATGTTGATTGTGGATCGGCAGTTTTAAATTATATACAGGCAATTTATACTCTCGTTAAGCTAGTCCTTCATGAAAGCTTTACCTTCTTTAATTGAAAAAGTTCAAAACAATATGCTTAATCCAACAATTTTCTTTTGAACGAAATATTTACGTTCATTACAACAGGTTCAGGTTCCATATTTGGATTTAGTTCTTGATAAAACTTGGTTATTAGAAATAGTTTTATGCGATTACTTATATAAATACCATTGTTGATGAATTTAGAAACATGTTCCGATTGAAATATTTGGCAATAATACTAAAAATGCAATTTATTTATGCAACACGCATTTTCTTGGCAAGGTTGTTCCATTTCGTTTCGAAAGGCAGTCGAAATAAAAGGCCTTTTCGGACTACCAGAACATGTATGGACCTTGACAACCGTGACAGTCGACATTCGGTTGCTCGACATCTGCTTTAACGTGGTGCGTAGCAGCATCATAATCCTTCTTTTCCGCATTTGTACCTCGTGGAAGGAGGACATATTTGTGTCTGAAGATGGTGAGTAAAAATTGAATTGGATGTAATTCATTAGAATATAATGCGTGCGCGATAATTAGATTTTGCTTAAATGATTCCTTGTACCCTCCGCAATACACACCGCATACGTGCAAAATGAACATAGTGTTATACTCGTTGAAACTAGAGAAGTTTTCGCAGCCCTGCATTTCCCTTCTAAATAGCTTAAAAAACTAGGGGTTTTCGATAAATCGATCGATTAATGAGATCAACAGTTTGCATTCTACCATTTCACGATAGTGGTGTACAAAAATCGAACTACATGATTATTCTGCACTTAAATCACCATCAGTTCCGGTGCCACGCCACATGTGCGTCACACATGATCCTTAACCTCACTTTTTTTTTTTCCATTGCTTCTCCCCACAGTCTCATCGTAAGTTTTCTGCGCCACGCCATGGCTCCATGGCTTTTTACCCGAAGAAGCGTGCTTCTCGACACCAGGGTAGAATAAAGGCATTCCCGAAGGATGACCCCACGAAGCCGGTCCATCTGACCGCGTTCCTGGCCTACAAAGCCGGCATGACGCATATTGTACGTGAAGCCGACCGACCGGGCTCAAGTAAGTATAGACTCTGAAACATGCCTTCTTCTCGGTGTTGTGCCTTCTGAAATGTTTCGATGCTGCTCCCGTTCTTCATGATGATTATTTAATGTTTACGGTTATTTCTGAATAATCCTTGATTACAAACCAGTTTAGAACTAGGGCTGTCTGACACATCTGGGAGCCAGCGGCATCAAGTGTTTTTAGTGCAACATAATCGATTTCTTAAAACGAAAACACTAAACAACGATTTTTTCTGTACTGCAGAGATCAACAAGAAGGAGGTTCTGGAAGCGGTTACCATCCTTGAAACGCCGCCCCTCGTGGTCGTTGGAGCCGTTGGCTACATCGAAACTCCCTTCGGACCACGTGCTCTTTGCCACGTTTGGGCCCAGCATTTGTCGGAAGAGTGCCGTCGTCGCTTCTACAAGAACTGGTACGTTCAATTACTTGTATGTCAAGAACAGGTTGCACATAGTCAAAGTTGCACATACTCACGAGCAAAACTGCGGCGGTTGCAAGGGCGAAAAGTTACCCCATGGCATTCTGACACGATGCGTCATTCACTGAAGAGAAAAAGTACCGGTCAAAGAACAAATGATGAAGATTTTCTTGCACGGCAAGATGTCTGAACCTTTCCTGTTCGAAGCTTCTTAATGCTGCTTTCCTTCTGATTTCTTTGCCGGTATTTTTTCTCCCATCTATCACAGAAAGAGTATCACAGATGTTTCGTTTCGCCTACTGCAGTCGTTGTCTGTTTTCCATTTACGAGCGCACTCGATGAGTGAGGTGCGGAAGAAGCATAGAAACTTAGATTAGTAAGTCATAGTCAGCCGTTCTAATCGAAACAACCATCAGCCCTTCGATCGTTGCAAGAGGGCTTTATCAAATGGTCATGTGAGCCACACTCGGCAAAGGGATTGAGTAGAACACAACACATGCGCCTCGTTCTTCTGGCGCTCTTTTTCCCCGAGCCAAGAGTTGCTGGTGAGCATGCCGAGGGAACATGATGTTCTCCGCTCTCCCTACTGATGGAACAACTGCTAGCGCTAAGCAAGACAGCTCTGCACGCACGCATTCCTCATGGGTGAAGAGGCCGGTTCCCTGATTTTTCTTTCCGTCTCGTAATGCGTCACTGGCGACTGCTGCATTCTGTGCCAATCTGGTCGTCGAAAGGTCTCCGCTTTCCACCGTCAGACAGAGAGGTCTCCTTATCGTACACTAGCCTAGTCCTCTCCGTAGTCAGGACTCCTTTCGTCAACTATGGTTTCTATTCTGCACTTTGAAGGCATGCGAGCAAGAAGAAGGCCTTCACAAAGGCTTCGAAGAAGTGGACTGACGATCTGGGCAAGAAGTCGATCGAGGACACTTTCAAGAAGATGGTTCGCTACTGCAAGTTCATCCGTGTCATCGCTCACTCGCAGGTAAGCAAAGCAGCAAATTATTTAAGACATCGAGCAGTTGGCGTAAGTTAGTTCTCAGTCGAGCGACATTACCGTTACCTCAACGGATACGATGCACCTTCGGGTGCATCGTTATCCACTAACGTTTTCGGGGGCCGGCGATGGTAGTTTAATCCATGGTTGTTCCTCGGTGTCGCAGAGCATATTGCCCCTTCCTCTCCGGAGGACTGCGTGGCGATGGACGGTATATTCCTTGACCTTCGTTGTACCTTCGTCCCATTGGGCGATGATCACGGAGATAAACCATACTGTCCACAGATCGTTCGCGACAAAACAGCGCCATCCCATTTCTTGTTTCTATTTGATTAATTTTCACTTTATCTATCCCGATTTCTGTTATAGATCCGGTTGATCAAACAAGGCCAGAAGAAGGCTCACATTATCGAGATCCAGCTGAACGGTGGAACGGTCGAGGATAAGGTTAACTGGGTTAAGGAGCATCTGGAAAAGCCATTCCCGGTTTCGCAAGTGTTCTCGCAGGACGAGATGGTTGACTGCGTGGCTGTAACGAAGGGTAAGGGCTTCAAGGGTGTGACTAGCCGTTGGCACACGAAGAAGCTACCGCGCAAGACGCACAAGGGTTTGCGTAAGGTTGCTTGTATCGGCGCTTGGCATCCATCCCGTGTCGCCTTTACCGTTGCTCGCGCCGGTCAGAAGGGCTACCATCACCGCACGGAGCTAAACAAGAAGATCTACCGCATCGGAGCCGGTATTCACTCCAAGGATGGAAAGGTAATACTTTCATTTTTGGCACTTTTCTTTTCGCTCGGCCGTGTGTTGTATCTGTGTATTTTCTGTGATGATAATCTTTATGTAGCCGACATCATTTTAATACTACAAATTCAGATGAAACACTGTGTGTACATAATGATAGGACTGATGAAAATTATACATCCATCGTTTATCATTCGTTGTTGGTTTGATTATAGCTCATGTTTTAACCGTCCCTGCTTTCTCTCCATTTGCAGGTTGTCAAGAACAGTGGAACCACTGAGTACGATAATACCGAGAAGACGATCACGCCGATGGGTGGCTTCCCGTTCTATGGAGAGATCAACCAGGATTTCCTGATGATCAAGGGATGCTGCATTGGCGCCAAGCGTCGCGTCATCACGCTGCGCAAGTCGCTCCTGGTGCATACCAAGCGCTCGGCTCTGGAGCAGATCAAACTCAAGTTCATCGACACCTCGTCGAAGGTGGGTCATGGTCGCTTCCAGACGCCGGCTGACAAGCGCGCCTACTACGGTGTGCTCAAGAAGGACCGCATTCGCGAGGAAAAGGCCCAGGCTGCGGCCGCTGCTGCTGCCGCCGCCGCTGCCAAGCCATCGGCTTAAAAAGTGGAAAAGATGCAATTTACTTCTTCATGTATGTTGCCTGATATTTGGAAAATAAACTCCAATTTATGCTCTTTGTTATAATGTAAAGAGCATTCATGAAATACTGGTCGTTTGTTCTGTAAAATTGAGCGAGAGGAGATGGCTTTTGCGGTTTATTCGACTAAGCATTTTAGATTTGCCAATATTGTGTCATTTAAGAGGCTATGAGTGTAAGTCAAATGCCACCCACGCTCTACAAATATAGCTGTCAGTTGGTTCTTACGGGCAAAGTCGATTTAGCTGTATGAAGTCTGAGCGATAGGTTCATCGAGGGGGCGCCGTTAATCAAAATGGCTCATTAAGGGTACTCGTTAAAGGATTTCCGAGAATGCGATGCAAACAAATGCTTCCGCCATAAAACAATTATTGCATTATTCTGGGTCATTGCTCTCGTATCAACTCCATATTAAAAAAGTTGAAACGCATGCAAAAACGCTAAATGACAGCTCACAACAAAATCAATTGCTCAGACTTCGTACAGCTATATTGACTTTGCTAACAGCCAACGAAGCTTAAGCTTTTCGCGTTGTTTCATCAAGCCAATGAAGTTGTTGACTTAGAAAGTTGGCGATAGGAATCTCTGGAAAACATTGGGTTTACATAAACCAAGATTACAAATAAATTCGTCCAGTGCGAGTTTGATCAACAGCAACGAATGTGATCGACGTTGCAATTGATTTAGTTTTCTGCACATTTAATTGCCAATTACCCATTCGGAACTGAGTACTGCGATGTTTTACCAAATCATTGGTCCCGTCATTTTTGGACTGCTAGCGGGAGTGGGAGTGGTGCTGCTACTACAAAATCGACAGTTGGAAGCGCCGCTGGTCCGAGCAAATAGCGCCAGGCAACACCACCAGGATCCATGCGAAGGGCCCAGCCGAAAAAAGTGCGGTGTGTGTAATTCGCATGTGCTACGAACGGAACAAAAGCAGCTAACTTGTGAACATGTTGTGCACAAAAAATGCTTCGAATATTTCAATTATTGCTTTCTCTGTAACCATCTGAACTATTAAATAAAAGAGTAAAAAACTTGTGAAGAATCCTTTATTAGTTACCTATGATGCCTAACTACAAGCGTTGTCAAAGCGTCTGGAGCAGGAATGAAATTGCAACAGCACTTTCCCCAATCCGCTCACACTAGGGTTCTAGGTAACGCTAAGCAACACGCTTAAAAGGTTCTTTATTGCGAGACAAACGGAAGTCAATATCTATAAGAAGTCGTGCTTCCTAACGTAACACTTTCGTCGTTATCTGCATACTACTCGCGAATGGTTCAAATTTGCCAGAACGCAAGCATATAATTTCGGAGCTTTCTACGACATATCGTTTGCTTTTTATATCACGTTCGATTCGATACCCAGCGCCTCGGAGGGCGGTCATGGTACTGGAGTTTCAATAGTGCCTTCTCCAACTACTTCCTTAAGACTTAATTTTAGAGTATCAAATTTCTTACGTTAGTAAAGCACTCAGTCGGAAAACGATATGACCACAGGGCTAAGAACGGTTGAACTACGGGAGGCTGCGTATTAAAGGTATTAAATAGGCTTCCGACAGTTCGGGCATTCGTTCTTGTTCTGCAACCATTTTAAGATGCACGAGTTGTGGAAGGAATGTTTGCACGCAAGTGTGAACTTTTCCGCTTCTCTCATCGGGTCCTGACAGATTGAGCAAGGTATGCTGTGTGGCGTGAAAGTATAAAATTGTGTGAATGGTTTTTAATCATAATCTCGGCCTCTTTGGTGTGCATGGCGCTTGCTTTGTACCTGTCGTCGTTGGGATCGTACCCGTTCCACTCGTAGCGCCGATTGCGACGGGACGATTGGCTACGGCCACCGTATTGGTGCGGCTCCTCAAGGCGCTGCTGATGCACGAACGCGAGTATTCCGATGGTGACGAGTGCGATGATGCCGAAAGCACCCGTGGCAGCGAGTACATGTCCCAGAACCATTTCGCGTGGAAATCGTCGAAAGGGGAACCAGCAATGTTTCCGCTTTCAAAAAACAAACGCGTGAATAAAAAACTTTGCTCAAAACAAAACACCTCCACCTTGAAGGAAAAAGCAGTGATGCCAGAGAAACTTACCGATGGTTTGCTGTCACTTGTGACAAATACAGCGAATGGAAAGCTCCCGAGGCTCACGTTGTAAGGCTGTTTATAGCAATAGGTTGATGGGCTAATCGAGAGAATTTAAAAAATATTCGTTTTTGTCACGTCTTACCAAGAATACGATTCCTGTTTGTTTAACGTTCCCAATTATATTTGGGGCGAAGCATAAGAATTTTGAAATTCAAAAGAATAGAACAATTTTGCGAAAGAATAGAACAATCTACGTATGATAAAGAAAATGAATATTCAAATGATCAAAAAACTAACTTTAGCAAAACTATCAAACGAAGGCGGAAGCTCGAAATAGGTGAGCAGCCCGCTCTTCTGTATTACAAGGTTCTTATGGTCGCTACAGAAGGCTGGAAGCGTCTCGAGAACGGCGAGCCTCGATTTGCGAAGACCTTTTGCGTTTTTTATACGTTGAAACGCTAGTACTCCGCCAGGCCAGATGTGAGAATTCGTGAAGCACAAAACATAAATTTATGCATAACGCAACACAGGACTACATGCAACAATTTTCTTAAACACGACAATTGAAAAATTCGGAAAGAGTTGTACGAGACAGCGGAGAAATGCTCCAACGAATAACGCAATACTGCGCAAAGCCAAACTTTTTTATACAAAAAATGTTTATTTTCACTTTGTTCACATCGGTTCGATTCTTCAATATCTCCACTAAACACTTCTCTTTGTCGCTGCCTTTCTCTCGTTACCTGTTTTGTTAATTTACCTCTGAAATATAATTTGTTATCCTTAGTTATTTGCTTCTGTATCTTTCGCTATAAAACATGCTGCATTCATACTTTGACCGCGTTAAGTATACTCGGGGAAAGTGGCCGTCTGATGCAATGGTTGGTAATAACGCTGTGAGCTGATGTGCTCCCGTTTTATTAAATAAGTCGTCTTCGTAACAAGTCCTGGCGTTTCACAGGCATTTACAGCGGCTTTCGGTATAACCATCGAGTTGATTGATTGCGGCCTGAACCTGCAGAAGGTAACCAGGTCGAATTGGCCTTCGCGTTTGACCATCGCGTTCCCTTGTTTTTCGTCTATTTACACGTTTTATTCTTCCTTCTCTCGGGAACTAAAAATATTGTTCGCAAAATACAAATGCCTCATGATTTGTGCCTATCGGGGTTGTCAGTATTTCTGTTTCAGTGCGACGAACTTGTCCCGAATTTCTGACGGGTTCATACCCTTCCAGCATAAAGTATCGTGAGCTTTAACCAGTCTTTCTAGCATATGCCCTGTAATGTCGGTCAAGTGGAACGTGGATATGGATGTTTTGCGGAGGTTGCGCTTGTGTTCGACAAATAAGTTTCACTTGAATAAGTATAGCTGTGCTGTGAATGGTGCTACTGACAGGTTTGATTTGATTGCGTGATTTAGAAAAAACCATCTGCAGTGGATGGTAAATGGCGGATTGGGTTAAGGAGAGAAAGCAAGAGCAAGGAATAGCATTTGTATTTCACTTTAGAACTCTGCTTGAATTGATTCGAATGCAAAGGCTAATACAATACACTATGATAATAAACAGTTAAAATAAAGATAAATATTTCCCTTCGCTTACAGAAATTCACATTTTTTCTCTTTAAGCTGCGTAAACAATAGTTACATAGCTATAGCTCCCTCTTTAAGATACATTTTTTCCTATTGATTTCTTCCGTTTTGCTTTGCTCCCTCCTACATTCGCCACTCACATTCATCAACCCACACACATGCACACATTTATTTGCAGCTGCATTTGCCGATCATTAAATCATAAACTATGCCAATGGTTTTATCCCACGTTCAGTCCTATCTAGAGGTTATCACTTAAGTAGGTTCTACTGTAATGCGCTATGTACAGTTTAAAACAAGTGGGGTCAAACACACTTATTTAATATTAACTAATCACGTGGAAGCATGGGCAAGCTTCCTAATGTTCGCCAGTTTGGCACACCCCGAGGTGTGTCTGTAAGTGACAAACGGAGGGCAGTGGCGGTTCTGGCCGAGTCGATCGATGTTGCTTTCAGAAGCCTTCAACCAGTTTCCAATGTTTCCGCCTGTCACTCGGTATGCAGATGAACCATCGGTCGAAAGTCGATCACGATAGGGACCAGGTTTGCTCAACCAGCAGAGGGAGTCCGCGATCGCGCTGGCTTGGGGGACATTTAAACTATTCAATTTGACTAGAGATGGGAAAACGTATAAGGCCTAAACGCATATTAGTAATGAAATCGATTATGCCGCAAACGCGCGCGGCACTCCCTTCGTGTAAAGTTGGCCCACTCTGGCGCTCTTTTTCGATAGTCGAGTCGATTCACGCACCGATCATCTGAAACGAACCGAACGATCGTTCATACAATAGAGACAAGAAAACGGGAGGACTTTGCCTTATCACTGCGGCATGTTTATGCTGGCAATCACTGAATGGAGGGAGCATGATACACACACTATGCGAAACAGTTCCTTTGCTTTCGTTCGCGGTTTTTTCTCTTAACAAACATTCGTAGCATTGCGCCACGTGTCGTATACTAAACTACCTAACCCAAAGTGGATACCCAGCCTATCGTCGTGGAGAAGACGCACAGCTGTAAAGAGCGCACGGAATCGGTGATCGATCGGCTTCGAACCCTCTCGAAAACGTGTTGGGCGATCCTTGAATCGGAAAGTGGAAAATAAGCAAACGCTGCTCGGGTTTGCTGCGGTTTGCGTCGTTTTAGAAACAATTAACCGCAAACACACTGTACCCGCATCCTATCGGTCTGATCGAACCGCGCCCGCCGAGGGATGTCGCATCGTTACTCTCGATCGAAACGCAAAATAAATACAACGTTCTGGCTCTGGTGGTGGTGAAATGTACAAAATAAAAATGAAAACTATTCGAAACGAACAGATTGTCACTCATTCAAACCACACGCGAGTACCACGATAGTGGCGGTTCCATGCGACATGGCACCACGGACCACATCCTTAGCGCTTACAAGCTAAACGATGAGTGAAGAACAAATCACAGCAAATCAGCAAACAGGCCACCGAACCACGCCATAACGATTGGTAAGAAGAACTGCAGCAGGGCACGCTCGATTGACATCTCGGGCGTTTTGTGGGAACCAGTCGCGTCCGACGTACCGGTGCCGGTGCCTGTGCTGCCAGATCCAGCCGATACATTCGGTAGCCCGGAACGGGAGCCCGTGTAGTCCAGCTCGTTGCTTGGCTGATCACGCCCGTTCTCACCGCCGAGAGTGCCACTGCTGCCATCCACAGTGACTCCGTCAACGTTAATAGCCGACGTGGCAATGTCGATAGAACCGGGCCGGCGCTCGTTCCGCAGATCAATTTCCCACAGACCCATGCCCGACCCGGTACTATCTTCATAGTCTTCGCTGCCCTGTCCAGACCCACTGCCATAGTAGCCGTCCTCTGCAAAAAATAGAAAGCGTTCAAGAAAGCGTTCCACGGATTTCCCGCTGCTGCTTCATACCTTGATCCGTCCATTCGACATCGTGGCCAACGTACGCGTTACCGAGATGGTTGATGGCCGTACGTAGAACAAATAGCTGCTGCTGCACGACGGTACTCGGTCTCGTCTGATACACCTTGTTGGAGAACTCAGGATTGTAGCTTGGATCACCGGGAGGGACTACGGGCCGGTAGCTGTGGAAAATCGGAGATGGCGCGAGTTATTGATCAGTAAATATCAAGTTTCGCCTACAACACGCACTCCACACTTACCGGTCGATCGCAGTGCCGTTCCAGCAAGTGTCCTCGTTCATTTTCTGTTCCGCCATCTCTTCATTGCTACACAGCATATACGGCAGCTGCGCCCAGAAGCGCTTCGAGTCGCGCACCTTTTGCCGGATGTCCTTCACCAGCCGATCAATCATCGGCTCCTGATTGTCCTGCTCGTCCGGCTCCGTCGATGGCTTGCGTCCATTTTTGTTCTTGCGACGACTGGGACGGGCACTACCGTCGCCGCTCGCATCGCCCGCTGAATGATGATTAGGCAGACCACCCATCGGTGGCCCGTTGCTGTTGGTGAACTGTACATCGCCGTCGGAGAACTGTAGGGGTTCGTATTTCAACTCCTGGCTGGTCGAATCAGCGGCCCCAATGCCGCCGCCGCCACCGCCAGTGGACCGTTTGTTGATGCGTTTTTCGTCTTCGGCCACCAAATCCTTGCTGTCCTCGCCCTCTTCATCGAAGGTAAATTGGGAGTCCGAATCGGAAGACTCTTCATCAGCTGGCGCCACCGATTTGCGGTCACGTTGCTCCACTAATGATAGCACCTGATCCGGTCGCGGATTATGAGCGGTTATCAGATGCGGATGAGGATCGGCTAGTACGCTTGGCATCGCTCCCGATGGTTCACTCGAGCGTCTCATGCGTCCGAGTGATGGCTGGCCACAGCCCTGGAAGATGCGGTCCGATATGACCTTTCCGTTCTCCTGGAAAGCCGAAAGTAAAATTATGCCTGCATTCGTCACGTCTGCAAAAGCTTAGTTCATCCCTCACCTGAAAGTTCATGATGGCTTCGGATATCTTGATGTCGATCGGTGCCACCACCATGACGATGTTGAACGGTCCGAGCAGCCGCTCCGAGACGCGCTCCATCTTGCCGACGAACGTGTCCCACTCGGTGCTGACCTCTTCGTAGCTCTGGAAGCAGCCCTTCACCACGTTCAGACAGTACGGTTCGCACGGCTTTCGCGTTTGGCCGGCGCACACATTGCAGGTGCTCATCTTTGTTAGGGCCGCCGTACATTCGGCCGAGAGTCGCACCTGAACGAAAAGAAAACAAAACAAATTAGATAAATGTATTGGCCCGGGGCGGTCACACTCGCGACTTACGTTGATCATATTCTTGGCCGCTTCCGCTGCTGACGCTAGCGCTTGGGCGTAGGTTCGCGTCGCCACGAACGATCGCTTGATCTGAACCGACAGCTTGTCCGGTACGTCACCAAACGGTTTCAGTTCCTTCATGTGTTCACTGACACAGCCCAAGTACCTAAAAGGGCGAGAAAGGGAAACAGTAACACGGAGAAACAATGATGCGGCGATCGCAAGGCACTGGCCAAACTGCTGGGGCCGGATGGTGACAAAGCACTCACTTGTTGTCGAACGAGTACTGAGCGTTGAGCACGGTGAACATCTTCTGGAACAGTATGTTGAAGAAGTGGTCCATCGTCTCGGACAGATCGACCTTCCCCTGTGCGTAGTAGCGTTCCAGTTCACCGAACAGGTCCGCGAAAACGTACGAGTTCTGCTCGTAGATCGTGCCGTACGTTCGCTTGAACATGGCGTGAAATTCGTGCTTCGATTCGGTCAGCAGCTTGGAGAAGAAATCTGCGGATGAAGAGAAACAAAATAAGGCTCAATTACTGTCCATGTCTCCATTACACATTCTACAATCGGTACAAAATCGGTCTCTCTCTCTACTGGGTCATGTTTGCAGATTTCTCCACATCGTTCAGCATTTGTCACCGATTGATTGACTTTCGAAAGGGCGCGATCCAGCCATCTGATCAGGTCGCAGGATCGTGTCGCTAGATAAACGCGCTCTTCTACTCGATTGGACCTGCGTCGGACGCGGCTATCAAAAAACCCGGTGCTCATTATTCCATCGTAAAGATGGGCGATTTCCGAGCAAAACCCAAGGCATCGCGCGCGCGCGTGATGAAGCAAGATGATCTCACCGCGAGCCGTAGGAGGTCGGTCGAGCGATAAGTGTGCGCGCCTGCCCCGGACACGATCGAAGAACATCGTTCGCTGTTCTTGAGACGCCCCTGCTTCCAATATGGTCGGTTGTCGATTCGAATCTTGTTGCTGGAACTAACACCCTCTTAGGAGCGCGGGAGAGAAAAACGCGCCCCGAAGAAGAATGGCCGCGATTTATTAGATAAATAAAGAAATAAATCCCCCGCGCCACGGCACACGGTTCCCGCCGCGTTCTGCCCGCGGCCAGACGCTGCCGGCTGATGTTATCGATCAGCTGCGCCGCTAACGCCGTTACGCACCATATCGGAGCCACTCTCGCAAACCCCTGCCGGGACTCTCCCGCTTCTCCGGTCTGCCACCAGCCAGCCACAATCCCGTCGTCGTCGTTTATTATCAAGATATAATTAATTACAGCGACGGAAGCGTGGGGCACACAGGCCGCTGTCAACGCGGCGCGTTTGGTTTCTTGTTCCATTCGAAACCCAGATTCCAACCCTAAGCTGCTGCTGCTGCTGAAGTGGTTCCAGATTCCAACGGTCTCGCGGTCGGCCTGTCGTCACTAAGCCGGAGCCCCGGGAGTCTCACTGTGAGAAATCGCTGCGATTATCTCGAAAATACCCGCAAATCACCGTCATCAAGATTGTGACCCCGGCCAATAAACGGTCCGGAGCATCCTTCTGCTGCCTCCAGAGGAACGCGCGGGGAGCGTGGGGAAAACCAATACCATTAACAGAATTATTAGTGTCACGGTGTTAATTATTACGCTGAGCTTCAGTTCGGCGGAACGCCCGAAGAGTCCGGCCAGCTGGGGCTTTCGTGCAAACGCGATGCAGGGACGTGCATATTTCGGGACATCGTCCGAACCGATATGCGTGATGATGGTTGGCCGATTTAGTTTCGACCGGGAAAGATTGGAACGATCGTTAACTTTTACATCACCGTTCGATAGAACCGATGAGGGGGGGGGATCATAAACTTACTATCGAAGCCTCTGTGGGAGCTCGCGTCTATCTTAGGGTACGGCTAAGCTTTCCCGATCATTACAAAAATGTTCCAACGACCAAAGTGCGATGGATAAGTTACCCGTTCGTCGATCGACCGTAAGATGGACAAAGCGAACGTAAGATGCTGACCATCGGTGAGACCATCGACACACCACAAACGACCGTGGCGTGTTTCCGTGGTTTTAATGTACGTCCGGCCGAGGCTCGTCAGGAACTGTCACAACCCACACACGAAGCCATAGGATCGAGGGATCACATTTCGCGCTGCCGGCGGCTGTGAGAGCGAAACATCTCGCCCGCCCCGTGTTAGTTGATTGCGATTGGCGATTTTGACTTCATTTCGTCCTTTAAATGAGTCGGGCGCCCGACAATAAATTGATATGACATTCAGCTTCATTACCGACGACAGTCCCCGGCTCACACCGCAGGTTCCCGGGGAATGGTCCAGTTGGCCGGCAGACTTGTTCTCCCACGGACCAACCGACGGTGGATGATGGTGTGGGGAGCGAGAACAGAGGCAAAACAGCAGTCGCAAAGTGGACATTCACTTCTTGGGTCACAATTTCGTGTGATCATGCATCAGCCAGTCGTTGATCGATCGGTCGATCCAGACGGTGGGTTGATTGTCAAAAACAGTCATAACTTCTTCGTGCCAATGCCAACAATCTCAATCGTTTGCATGAAGACATCCATCCAGACACTTAATTGAAACGAAGATCGACGGGGTTGCGTTCGCTTTTTTGGTGGACACTGCGGAAGTGTCACAGTTTGAGTTCGCATGGAGCTCCTCTGAATACCAATCCAAAGCAATCGTGTGAAAACAGGCTCAAGGAAATGCGTAGGATTTGCAGCCGCACCATCACAACCAATCCAAATTTAGCATCACTCGACTCGACAGTCCTTGGGTCGGCCACACGGTGGGGTAGCCGAGACCGATGATAGCAAGCAATAGGAAGCACAGCAACGATGGCCGAGAAAGAAGCCAAAGCAGCCGGTGGGCTGAGTGGCACCGCTTCTCGGTCGATTGTCGAGTTAATATGCGTGGCCACCGCCGGAAAGCCAAGAGAGACGACGGCGGTTCCCATCGTTTGTCATTATTAGCAACAGGCGAATTAACATATTATTTCAATTATCCGGATGAAATATGCAAACGGGGATCCGTCGAGCCGATGCCTATCTGCGGCGACGGTAAGGTAAGGATGCCTCCGAAAATAGGATGCCGTGCTGGCACTTTGTCCATCTCCGCTTAGACTTCGCTGCAGGTGACAAGCTCTTCGGGACAGTACCGCGTAGTCAGTACTGTACCGGGCACCTGTTCGTCGGGGAATTTTAGGACAGGTACCAGGGACAGGTTCAAGGAAGCTGCGTTCAGTGCCGCCGTACTGCGATTTGTACCCCCCGAGCCGAGGATTAGGGTGAGCCAGACTCATCGGGAAGACGGGTGAGCTTTTCCGTTCCTTTTTTTGTGAGTGACATGGTTGTCCTTGTGTAGCCATCAGGTACACCAGACAACGGGTTGACGTCGCCATTGGTCACATCTGCAGGTTTCGGTAGCATCAGCGCGTTGATCTTAAGTAAAGCACCTATCACCGGGACGGTTCACTCCAGGCAACTACTGTCAAGGCACTCCACAAAATACGCTTTCACAATACCGTCTCGCATTCCGGGGCGCGATCGGAGTGGGCGTGCTGGCGCCACCACAAAAGCATTCCGAATACACCGTCGTGTACCTCCGCCGGCCTTCGTAGAGGAATAACAATTACGCTTTTGGGCGATCTTATCCGGCTTTGGAGCAGCTTCCACGTTTAATTACCCCCTTGTCGCCGACGACGAAAGCGTTGAAGGATGGAATCTTGGACCCGGTGTACCCGTCGTCACCCGGTTTTGACGTGCAGTGCGCGAAGGAATTTAAATTCTACGCAGAGGCATTCGGGAATGTTGTTATATGATCGACTACTAGCAACTCGATAAAGATTGGATTGTCCATTTTTCCCACTACAGCCAGGACACGAACTGAACCGATTTCGCGCCGGGTGTCAGGCTTCTAGGCGACTGCAATGACACCCCAAGAGTGTGGACACGTATCACAGCAAGTCTGTCTCCCCGACGATGCTGATGGCCCCAGAAGGCCGGGTTGATTGGGTCGGTGCCCGTTCTGTTCTTTAACTATCCACGCTTACGGCGCGGATACAACATCGCTAAATCATTGATATTCATTGCCCATAAAATATGCACATGAGAGCGCCCGGCCACACCGGGGGACAGCCTTAATGCCACAGACAACAGACGACGACCACGATAATAGATGCAACACTAGTGCGCAAAAAAAGGAGTTTTCCGCGCAGTCCGCGACGGTTTCATTATGCCCCTCTCTCATGCAAATGATGGACCTCTCCCGGTAGCCGAAGGCGGCATCAAGGTGAAAATGGTGGCTTCTTCGCTACCGAAACCGGACGCGAACCGGGACGCGAGGGCTGTCAAGCCGGTTAAAGGACACAATTAGTATGGAACGGGACAAGGCGAAACTAGACGTGTGCAGGAATGTACCCCATCGCGTGGAGGAAGGCTGCAGTTTAATAGTTTCCAGCCGAGGACAGGGTAAAAAACACGATTCGGCGAGATTCTGCCACCGAAGGGGGGCACACAATTAATGATCCCCTCTCCCGTCTGAAATGTCATTAAACCGGGGCATGAATAACCCCGAGTCCAACCGGGACGGAAGGGGCACCGTAGGGAAGAAACAGGATACCATAACTTTAATGGGGCGCTTTAATCGAACTAGAAACGGGGCCGCGGTGGGCCGGAACGCACCCACAGCGGGGCAGAGGAGTCCGTTTCTTATCTAACACTTTATTGCTTTCCCCTCACAGTCCAGGAGTCAGGAGTGAAGAATTGGGAAGGGCAATGTTAAACCGAAATCTAAATTCAGGCAACCCGTGCAAGGATCATCGGCGGTTGGCCCATGTTCAGAGTGGGGCACTCTGGAGTGAAATCCGTACAGTCCGTAAAAGTGTGTGTCGCTCTCCACCAAACTGTTGGTAAAAGATATCTGGCGCTGACGGGGCTATCATCGCCGAGAAGCATGAAGCCATAAAACTGGAAACGAGCGGCAAGCATATCTTGCCAACTTGGCGCGCTGGTTATGCTTCTTGATACACCCCGCAGACTTGCTTGTTTGGAGAAGAACATCGTCGTCCTGCTGTCGCCAGTTCGATGAGCAAGTCCAGTCACCAACCAACCGAGTGTCCGGTTCTCCGTCGCCCCTTGAGCTCTCTTTCTCTCCCGAAGACGATTGCTTTACGGGACACGCCTTGGGCGAAAGGGAGTACTGAACTGTGTGGCGGCCTTAAAGTAAACAAGGCTTCTTCTAAGACCTATCCCAAGGGAAGCGTGGCTCCACGCTTGGGATTCTTCGGGTTATGATCGCTATGTGAAGTTGGTATTAGTAAGGGCCCCCGCCCGGTGATTGATTGAATGTTGCGCGCCTTGGTGTGTGGTGGACTTCCACAGACGGGTCCGGAAAAGTGAGAACAGTTTGTACAAACAAAACCCCCCAGGAACCGCTCGGCGAAGCATTCCTCGGGTCAATGTGACTGATAAATCTTTCGTCGTCAAGAATCTGTTTCTGGGACGGCTTCCGTTCCGTTGGGTTGGTAAGGGTTAGAGAAAAAAAAATCGAAAGTACCCATGGATTAGACCTGTCCCATATGTCCCAATATACAAATAAAGTTCCTCAACGGATGGGCGGACAGTCGTGAAGTGTTCGACACTTCGACACTCGACAGAGTGTTTTATAGAGATCGAGGAGCAAACTATTGATTGTGGCTGTCGCTGTATGGAACGTCGTGCCGTCCCTGTTGTTGGTCCAAGTTTTCAGCTTTAATATTTTTTCTTCAATTTCGAAGAAAAACGAGCCGATGAAGCCGCCAGACCAAAATCCGCACCCAACAGGCACTCTCTTCTCTTGCACGACGTGTGGGTTTTCCTGTCCCCAAATGCGACAATTCTGTTTACTATCATCACCAGCAAGGGGGGAATCAGATTTTACGTACAGTTTGAGTTGAAGACTCACCACTTTGGAAGTAAGTTCCGTTTCGTAATTGTCATTCTAAAAGTCAAGTAATCGGTAGTTTAAAATCGAAACACTTGATGCACCACCCTATACTTGCGTGCGTCCACTATCACTGCCGACGGCTATCGATAGACATCGACCCTGGCGCGGTTGGGCACCCCGTGTTCCCGTCCGTTCTTCGCGCTCCGTTTTTGACTGGACCAGATTCTAGATAGTGAAACTATCGATCGTCTGACGTGTCCGTTGGCATTCCCTTTTTCACACCGTGCCGAGAGAGTAAACATAATTCCCTCGGACCCCGGGGGCTCCGTATTCGGAGGCTTTTGCCCTGGGAGGAGGGTTGCTCCAGTGTTCCGCACCGCGAAGAAGTAGAAGAAGAGCGGGCAAGCCGGTGCGAGGTTGCGAGTCCACGGATCGAACACCAGAACGATCGCGGACGGAACGGAGACGTTGAGCTCAGGTTCCCTTCAGCGTGGGACGTGCGTGGCGCAGCGCAATGAGCACTGCGCGTCCGGAAAGGGCACCACCCTTCTTTTTTATGTATCTTGCTTCTGCCGTCGCCAAGTCGCGAGAGTGTGACAGCGGCAGACCGAGCTCCCGACAACGTGACCGGTTGTTAAGCAAACTTCAGATCGCTCTTCGATGACACTTTCCGCTCGGCACGGCAAGAATTCGTGGGCATCTCCTGTGGAATGGAATTTACAACGGCGCGTAGTATTACACCGCGAACGGATTCCGCGTGGATGTTCCGGCGGCGAAGAAAGAGAAGTGGCCGGTAAATAAGATGTGCTGCGTATGCGTGGGACAAAGTTGTAGAGTGGACGAGAGTGGTTCCCCAAGTGGTCACTCGCTCGCTTTTTGTCTGGATTGCGCGGATTATCGCTAGGACCTGTAGCGACGAGCGTCAGAGGATGGTTTTAAATTCTCCAACTTTATTTCGCAAGAACCTGGATTCTGCACATTTTCGAACCCGCAAATTAAGCAAAGCTTACAGCGTTAAGTGCAGGCTCTCAAGAAGGATTAGGACGTTCGGTCAGTGGAAGCATTAGTTCCGCTAACGCACGCCCGACAATTGCTCGCTGGTAATTTTCCTATCCACTTGCGGTCGTCTCGAGCAAGATTTGCAACGAAAACAAAAAAACGGGGCAAATTGCACACCAAGCCCCACGGACCACGGCTACAACACCTTTTCCGACGAGAGCGTGCACAGATGCCTCTCGTCCGGAGGGCGAGAGAGAGAGGTGTTGAGTTTGACAGGCAAATTTGTGGGGTCCCCATTTTGCGTCAAGATGTCAACACGGATTACCCTTCGAGCGATCTTCGTTTCACTCGCCGGACAGTCTCAACTGTGGCGTGGTTAACACACCGCACCACCCCGCTGACCAACTGGCCCCCGTTATGGTGGCCGCCAACTGGCTGTCTGACTCGCTGGAGACTAGCTGCGTTCCCCGCGTCCTTTTTTGTAGAGTTCGTCCGGTAAAAAGTCGATCGGCCGCAGATTGGCAGGCAGCAGCATGTACGCCGCGTGGGCACTCCGCTTCCCGGTGACACGAAGATTGCAGAGTGTGTAGCATCATGTCAGGCTGTGTTTGGGTTTGGACTCTTCGCGATCAACACCGCTGTCGCTGCTGCTGCTGCTGGTCCATTATTGAACCTGACTGTGGGCCGATCATTCTGAGCGTATCCCGCGGACGAAACACTAATTTAGCCATTAGTCACTGAACCGAGGGAACCGAACCGACCGGGAACGAGGATCCGATCCAAGGACCGCAGGATGTCGTTTATGGGCAGACGATTCTTCCACGACTTCTTGCTTTCGGGCATGTCGTTGGTCCTCAGAGCTCACGGGGATATGGGCGAGGAATTTTGTCGATGTACAAATTTAGCTGACACTAATTGTGGGTTCTGGGGGGGGCCCAGTTCCAGTCCATGTGTGTCTATGCCGGACTTAACACCTGCCGCCGGAATGCAACCGGCAGCAGAGGCTGCCCTTATGCTATGAGCACACACAGTTGTGGTGTTTTTGCGCTGCCTCCCGCTACTTACCATTGAACCGGACGGCCCGGGCCCCGAGCACGGACGAGAGCTTGGAGATGTTGTCTTTGGTGTTGCGCTCGAGCATCGTCTTGGAGTGCAGGGCGAGCTTGTGCTCGGTGGTCTGCGTGCAGCAGGTTCCCCCGCCGATCGGGACCTCACAGTGACGCAGCGTCAGATCTGGGGACGTAGAAGAGAACAGGCGGACCATAGTTAACATCATTCCGAAATGGTTCATAAATTAGCACGCACGCGGCACCGTCGCCGCGGGCCCCGTGTCGTGGTGTAAAACAATGTTGTCTACACTGCGGCCTGATTAGCCTCTGCCTTCCTCGCTCTTCTAGGTGTGTCTTCGCCCGAAAGGGAACTAGGTTTAGCAAACTGGGCAGATAAGCAGACCCCTTAACTGGCCGAGTGCCTGCAAACATAGTACGGTCGGTGCGCGGGTTGACTGGAGTAGAGGAATGTGAATAAACAGTGCACTCTGCAAACGCCCGAGCCCGAGTTCCGCCGGGTCCACCAGTGCCCGGGAGTTCACTATCAAAAGGCCCACCGACGACGACGACGACGACGAAGTCGCGCTATTTGAGGAGTCTCACCGAAAGGAAGTCACCAAGTCTGCGCTTTCCCGGCCGCCAGTGGAAATCTCTCGCCACCGTCGTAGGGCCCGCTGTCCACTACGTACTGATCTTCACCGTACACACACCTGTTCCACTCCTGTCCCACCCGCGTGCGGGAGGGCGTGAAATGCGGAATGTTTTACAAGTGTGCCGCGCTGCGCCCGGACATGAAAAAGGCCGCCGCCGCCGCCGCCGCCGCTGGGAGGTTGTGAACCAACCACCTTTTTGTTTTTCATTCCCCGCTGGGTGTTGGGTTCATACAAGGCTGTTCAATAAGTTCGTGTGGTCGATAAGAAAAACACATTTTTTTTATTTGAAATACGGCTTTATTATTCAGTATGGCCTTCACTTGTTCCAAGGATTTGTTGTTATTATCCTTATAGAGGCTTTGAGCTTGACGCTTCTTTCGTCCCTTCAGAGAGAGAGATCAGAGTGACTTGTTCCAAGGAGACTCCAATTTATAAATTCCATCCCTGAAGTGAGAAACGGGAAGGGCTTCAAAATACGCTTCCGCAGCTGTTATGACGTCATCATTGGATCCAAAAAGCTTTTCACGCATGATTTTTTTAGGTCTGAAAACAGATGGAAGTCGCTAGTAAATACGGTGGCTACTCCAACAATTCGAACAGAAATTTATGGATTTTTGCCATTTTCAAAATGCTCTTGTGACCTGGTGGATTGTTCCATTTTTGGCGAATGCGGTCCCCATTTTGCCAACAGCTTTCAGAAACCCAAAACTTCAGTCAAAATATTGGTTACTGCTTAATGAGATGCTTAGGCCTTGTACTAAATCTCTTTCAGTCATTCGACGATTTTCCAATACGGTATTCTGTATTTTTTTGTACGATTTCAGGTGTTGTGTCTGTGTTTTGACGCTTTTGACATGGATCCTCTTTAAAGCTAGTACGACGACGTTTAAACTCAGAAACCTCCATTTTAACCCCCTAATTGAAGGCGAAGAGTCCTTATACACTTTCAACATTCGTCCACAAATTTCCGTTCCTTTTAAACCCTTTGAAAATAAAAATTCAATCTCGGCACGATACTTGATATTTTCCATTGTAAAAAATACTGTGACACGTCGATACTAAATGGCTTGTAAAGAAAAAAAAGGTGACCGATTGTAATGAAACTTCACATACGTTCATATGAAGAGTGTCCCAATATAGCAAAAAAAAAGGCTCGCAGCTTCGTTACCGACCATACGAACTTATTGAACACCCTAGTATGTTGTGCCGCTTTTTTTCGGTTTTTCCGCAGAGTTGCACCCTCGACAGGTGGAGAGCGCAGGTCGGTGGGTGTGTGTTAGGAAAACAACATACTGTTTGTGCAAGTGTTTGCTCCCACACTGGCCTCCCGTCCTGCCGCTGCTGCTCTGCTATGCCATGCCTAACTGCTTCCGTAGATTTGTCCAGCGTGTAAGAATGCGCCAGTTGGAGACCGCCTCCGCCAAGGGGCTCGGAAAGATCAGAAGTTACGCCACCGCGGCAGCCGCTTATCGCGTGTGTTTGAACATTGGCGCGAAAGGAGGTCTTTCACCGACGGTGGTGGTGGGGACCTATGCGCTACGGGATGGGCAAAATTAACATCGCAAAATAGATTCTCCCGAAGGCAAAGGTCCCTTCAGCGCTCTTGCATATCTCTCCATCACACCGCACGCACCGAGGAGCTCCCGAGATGACGGCCCGCGTCGGGTGTCTAGGAGCTCCCTAATGAACCAAATTCCCACCGCGCTCATACGGCTCACCACCCGGAGGGGGTTTCTAAGACATCCCGCCCCATTGCAGCACACGCTGGCTCTTCTGTCTCGGCGGCAGGTCTGTAAAGATAACGGCTTCTTTAATTGTGACCAACGTGCGTCGGCCGCGCGCAGCAGCAGCAGAAGCCGCGTGCTTCATTGGGACGCAGATACTTCCGCAGAACATTGTCTCGGCTGTGGGAGAGCTGGGGACCGCCGGGACCTGGGGCGAGCGAGCTTGTGTACACATATCTTCATCGCTCGCCTGTGCCTGGCGCTGGAAGCGCCATCGTGGCCCAATGTCCATTAAGTGGTTATAATTACCGCGTCTGAAGTGTATCCCGGGACTGGTATGAATTTCCGAAGAACTTCTCGCCACGACCTCCAGCGTCACCTCCGCCGGCTTCCCAATAAAGTCAACCTCTATTAGCACTTACGTGCTGCGGCCATAGAACGACAACGGCCCACAGCATAAATCTTGTCTCTCCGGTGAGATAAAACCCGTCCCCGGAGCGGGACCCACCGATTCCCAGGGTCTTCTGTGCTAGGTGATGGAATTCCACCTGGGAGAACCCAGCCACGACGACGATGACGACCGTTGGCCGTCGGTGGCGGTATGGAACGCAAGCAGCTCGCAAGCCAGCGCCACGGCTTTTATGACACTGATCGCGACCCGGCGATCGATTCAAAGTCCGTCCCGAAGACATGGACCCTCGCCGTCCGCCCAGGTTTATGGAGTAATCGTTTCTCAAGAGGGAACTTCATCATGCCGAAGAGTGGTCATCTTAAGCCGGATTCGTAGCGTGGCGCCTTCGATCTAATCGGCCGTAGGACAATATAACGTACGCACGGTGCTACATATCTATCACATTTAATATCGAGCCGAGCTTTTAATAATTCTACGCCGCGATACGCCGACGCCGGGGACGATGGAGCAGATGGGAAGCGCGCCCATTACCGTCGGCATCATCGTAGACCAGAGTCCCGCGGGAGCCGAAGTCGAATTAATGATCGGACACAACTGCTTCGCGCGAGGATGTTCCGGCACCTGCCCGATCGAGGGAAAGACCGCGCGGGAAAACGACTTTTTCTTCGCATCGAACACATGTTCGACTTCCACCATTGGCCTGCATCGGAATGATTATCGACATATTTAACTATCCACCAGAGAGGGAGAGAGAGGCCGAAAGTGGCGACTGTACAGTGAAGAACTGAGGTGAGCTGAGAAAAGAGACACGAAACTGGAGAAAATACAGAGCCTTCGTACGCGGAGTCGCGCCCTGGAAGCGACGGAGAAAGTAATTTCCGGGAATTAAAATTAAACAAAAAAAGTTTCCCCGATGGTGAAACTCAAAAGGTCCAACCAGGGCCCTGGGCCGGCCCGGGTGTGGTTAGACTTAAATAAACAACGATGCGCCGAGGCCTAGCCTTCGACTGGCGGGGCTCAAAATAAACTCGCGGCGCGCCACTCTACTCTCGTCCTCGCCTGTTTGGTTTGACGAGTATCCAGAAACATGACCGTCCATTTTGAGCCATTAATCTTGCTAACGTTGCACGTGATAATTCCAATTGCACGTGTTGCGCGCGCCGTTTATTTATTCGTCGGGGCGCGTCGGACCGGCTTCAAGTACAAAAATACATTAACCAGTCCACCACAGGGCAGTGCACGTAAGCAAACGTTGATTACCACAGCACCGAACATACTACAGCTTCAACGGGACCAGCAACATCTGGCCTATTAACTGAGCGATACTGGCTAGCTGCGGCTACGGGATTGCCAAATATTCAACTACGACGGGCCAGCGGGGCAGATTGGAGTCTGCGGACCTTTTTTATGTGGTCCGAAGAAATGTTCCAGTGCGGGAACTATTTTTGAAGAAGGAAGTACTCTCGGATGTAATGAGGCGGACTGAGCTAGCGTAGATCAGAGCAGAATCGGTCCGGCCAACGATGATTTTGCTATTTGCCCTCGCCATTTCGGTCTCAAGCCAGCTACTCGGCACGCCCTTAGCGAAGACTGAGAGGATCTATTTTTAGGTTACGCATAAAATTGCATAGCGGACCACCATCACCACCATTTCTTGGATGAGTTTATGCAATATCTATAGCCGACCCATAACGTGCATGGAGAGGTTCAACGGAAACTGAGGAATTGTTTTCACTTTACGAAACATGACCAGGGGGACCGAATACTAGTGGAGCCAAAATATATCGGGAATTCGCTTAAAACTCGATTTTTCTCTAATTTTCTAAATTTATGTAATGGCCTTTAAAATAATCCCTACTCTACGCAATACATCTGCATCTACATTTGTTCTAATTTTCCAAACAGCCTGAATAGTTTTGAAAGCCTCGTTAAGAATAGCCTTCAACACATTCTTCGTTTGGACTATCTCAACTAATGACGGTACAAGGTAAAAAGACGAATAAGGTAATTGTGGAACAATATGGGGCAAGTTGGTGTTGAAATGATCACGAAGTTGTGATGTAAAAACATCGCGAGGAATTCGCTTCCGGAATTGCTTTCTTCCAGATGATGAAAATCAATGAGAAACCCAAACGCTACATTGTGAGTTACAGGCGTACAAAGAATAGAAAAGGGTAATGCAGATTGGAAATTAAACGGCACAACACATGTACACCGCAACAATCGACCAGAACGATCACTGAATGACGATCACCAACGTAGTACATGCCACACAAGACCAATCGGAGCGCCGAACGCGCTTCAAACAATTGAAGCCTTCCCATCCCAGGTGTTCTACAAAAGCAATAGTCGGACAATCACTGTGGACACTTTCTTAGGCAGTGGCGTCGTGAATGAAAGCGCAGGCCGCGCACCATCGTAATGCCATCACAACACGCGTCATTAGTTCCGGAGTTTCGTGTTTCCTCGATGATTCCGCCACCCAAGCGGAGCGAACGGAGGAATCGGCAGGCAAGTCTCGTCGAGCGGAAAGAACCTTTGAAAAAGGGACGAAGTCGCCGCCGCCACCGCCGCCGATGCCAGCTGACACCTTCATCGGGGCCCACCGGAGACGGTGACGGTGATGGTATTTTTCGTGCTTCACGCGTGATCACCCACGCGCGCGCACGCGGCCCAAGATGAGTCAATTCATTGTCACTTATTGGAGAAAGCGAGAGAGAGAGAGGTCAAGCCGTCGTAAATTGATGCCTAATTTTGGGTTTCACGCCGAATGATGATCCCACGGCCGGCCCAGAAAGCAGTCCGTTTGCCGCGCGAGATGGCAATCCCTGGTTGATCGGACCAGGATCTTCGGCAGGATCGCGTTGAAGATCTTTGTAGACAGCCCTGGTTGCGGAAAACGAGCAGAAATCGACGCGTTCGGACAGCCAGTAATTAGTGATCGTGAGGGTGTTGAACAACCTCAAACATACACCAAAAAAAAACACCTCAATTAAGGATGCGTACCGGAAACGGAGGGAGGGCATGAATCGGTTCGCTCGGACGCCTTGAGGTGTGACAATGATCACCGCCCCCGGGGCCGCCAGGTAATTGACACCTAGCCTATGCTGTGCGTGACAAAGCGGGAAGCACTGAAGCATAATCCGAACCCCGCTCTCCCGCCCGGGGAAGTTCCACCACGTCCGAGAGCACCCAGACTGTCGGGGTGGTCCGTCGGGCCCCGGGGTTCGGGAAAAATGGGAAGAGTTCCCAAACGGCGTTCGGAGCCGAGATTCCGGAACCGCACCGAATGGTGGAAAATCGGACTTCGGGGCCGAGCTAGGAGCGTGCGGTTCTCGGTGTAAAGGCGGCAGAAAGCGAGCGACGGGAAGGGAAACGAATCGGTCACAATGGAAAATAATCAGAAAATCGGGCTACAAATCTTCATTGGACACGCTCGGTGTGCGGTTTTTAAGGGGCCATAAGCCGTGCCGGTATTTGTGCGCGACTGCCGGGCTATGTACATCTTCTTTTTTTTTTTGAATACCTCTCTATGCGTCATCGCCATTAGCTTGGCGGTCTTTGGATCGAACTGTACTGCTTGTCTCTATAGTGCCGTCGTCATTCCGTTCAGAAGAAACTAACGTTGACAGGCAATGCTATGATTATTGCAAACAAAATCTTAATTTTAAAAAGTGCAGCAACTCAGAGAACATTTAAGAACACTATAGAGTTGTGAACGATAGCTCAATTACAACCTATATAATTCTACAACTCGTCCATAGACCATCCGATCAAGCGGCAGACGTCAGTTCGAGCTCTGACAGTGGACATCAACTCTAACGCACAACCCCTTACTTGCTGCTAATACGACTCTGCCCGTTCTAACGGCAATATAATAACGCTACAGCTTCCCGAAACGAAACAATCAAATCTTGGCCAGCCCAGGTCCTGCCGCGAAAATAAATTAAAACTTCATTTCATTAGCGCTCCATTTTGGGTAAAGGTTTTACACTTAAATCACGCCACGTTCACGCTACACTCACAGTAATTGCCATATTTACACGCACAACAAGAGGCGTCTCTGTTAGACGTAATATTCCACACATCATGGCCGTTAATTTACTGGCGTGGACCTGGAGTCTGGTGGCGAAAACCTCCCGACTCGGAACACCCGCAGTGCGTGCGACTGATTGCCGTCGGGGGCAAGAACAGATGGCCCCTCAGATGGTAGCGTAACTCCGTACTAACTTTACCACCCTTTTCGAATTATCGCATAGTTATCGTTATCGAATTAAGAGTAGAACTCCGCTGGCCACCCTGGAGAGGGTGTTTAAGTGTTCGGCCCCCGGGGCCAGACCTGAGCATGGACGATGAATCATAGCCTTCATCATCACCAGAACTTGCTACTCTTTGGGACGTCAGGCATGATCGTAAAATGGGATACAGTTTTTAATTTCTACCCATATTTACATGCTCTTTAACCATTCGGAGGCAGATAATAAACCTCGGGGCTACCGGCACCGAGGGGATGAGACCCGACCTGTTGGAAGTAAAGAAGGTACGAGATAGCGGGACAAGAAAAGAAACGAATCCTGTGTGGCCACCCCGTTGGCCGTTCCGACGGGGTGTGGGAGAATTGTCGAGATTAGACCGTCGTGGCAACCCAAAACTGAGTTCTTCCCAACTCTCCTCAGCGTTCCCATGGAAAACATAAAATCCCACCGTCACAGAGCGTTCCCCATGATCCCCGACTGACTTAATCGTCGAAAAAATATGCAACTCATAATCGGCCACACACAAAAAGGGTGCCTTCTTGGTGGTGGTGGTGGTGCTGTCCCGAGATGCGTGATCGAGGGAATATCGGGCGCCCTAAGACGGTGAACGGTTACCGGATCTTCCCGGTAACTGTCTTCGAAGATCCCACTTCGGCTTCAAAGATCCCACAGGCTTTATCATAATAAAATTGTAACAAAAATATTACTTCCCAACTCTGCCGACCGCGCAGAGGTGCGTTTCCACTTCACCGCACACCGACAAGCGACTTGCGTAGTCTTAAAACACTTATTCCTCCCAAAGGACTGCACGCAGCGTTTACAGCTCTATTAACAGAGTTCTAGCGCTCTGGCGTTAAGTGCGCACCCTTTGACACCGCGTATGCGCCCTTCAGTCTAGGTGGTGGTTCCGGTCCAGAGCATCAACCACCGAGTCGTACAAGCCTTAAGCTTCCTTCAGCAAACGGCCGCCGTGCCCGTAATCATCGCAGCTGTTATTCGCTCAATTGAGCTCCCGACAGTCGGTTTTGTGGTCGGCCAGCCGCGGCCCCTGTCGTTTCGGGGGAGATCGTTTTCTGGTTCATAAACTTCGCCTTCGCGATCGGGACGACTACCTTCTGCTACATGCCAGAAACGGTTCGGTACGGTTTCCGCACTCGTCATACATTCGGTCTCCGTTCGATCGCGCTCACCCCTTCTTCGCTCAATTATTTCGGGTAGTCTGGCTGGCCCCCGTTTGTCGGTCGATTTGGCCAAAGAGAACTTCAATCCATTTCCGAATCAAGTCGCGTTATTAAAACCCTCGCCAGAGCCCCGGAGCGTGTTCGGTTCGAAGAGGCTCGAAACTGTGTGGAGAGCGAATTTTATGGCTGAATTAAGATACCATGGCCATGAAGCATCGGCCGGCCACTCTCGATCGAGACCGATTTCGATCGCCCGGGATCGCACCGGAACACGGCGCACCGACAGCATCAAACATGTACGATCCCGTTCATTCCTCCGGCAGCATAATCTGTGTGCGGCTCTGTTCCTACCGGCGGAGGAGTGCTTCTGACGGTCGGTGGTCAGCAGAATCGGTTCCGCTAATCGTTCTGCGGTATGTAGGCCACCCCACAAGCGCGCCTTGTGAATGGTCGAAAGATTAAATTGTAAATTTCAAGAAACATCCTTCATAAACGCAGCTTTTGGACGAGAACAAAATGATGCTCCAGCGGAAGGCGCAATAGAACGCGGAGCAACGCGACTGGAGAGCCCGAACAGGATCGGACATGATCGGCGCCGTGCACGATCGGCGGTGGCGCAAAAGAGAGCGAGCGAGAATTAAAAACCATGGGAAACATAAAGAATCTTCTTTTCACCCGCCCCGCCTTCGCGTCTCGATCCTCGAGGAGTCGATCGCCGAGGAGTCTTCGATGGCTGGGCCTTCGATAAACGATTCGAAACATTCTTCGCAGCGTGCAGTGTCGAGGAGGAGCGACAGAGAGCGAGCCAGAGGGTCAGCCTCGGGACCGCCCGCCGCCCGCTGAGGAATGCAGTGAGAGAGAGGTTGAAGGATTTCGTTCCTTCTGTGCCTCGCGGGACGGGGAACGCCATTCCCGACGGCCATTCCTCTTGGGGTGTGGATTCTTGGTTTCCTTTCTCAGCCGCTTTCGGTGGTGGTGATTTTATTGTTCGTTTATCATCACCAGCAGCAGCAGCAGCATCATCATCATCATCATCCTCAGGCCCACCAATACCAGGGCGTGTCTGCGCGCTTATGCTCGAACACGGCGCAGCTCCAGGGCGCAGAAGGGCATCACATTCATTCATTCATTCATTATTTTCATTGTCCATTAGCCATTCTGGCTGCTGGGCGCCGCTGCTGTAAAGCTGGAGGAGAGGAGGATCACCGAAAGGATCCTTTTGTGCCAAACCATGTTTTGCCTCGGCACTGAGAACGTTGAGGTGCGTTGAGCGAGGGAGAAAAAATGTGAATTTAATAACACATAAGATAGCGCATAAAGGGACCGCGCTGTACACCGTACAGAGAGTTGGGTACACACACTCGAAACGGAAACCATCCAAGGACCAAAGGTCCATGCAACGAAACGTTGTCTATTATTCGCTAGTGATTGTATTTGTTTGCCCAGCTCTAGTGTGATCAACTCTTACTTTGGGCAAATAACGTGAAAAGGGTGGTCTTCAAATTACCGTAGTTTGATGCATTATGAATTCCTTCCAGCCAAATCTTGGCATCACGAAGAAGCTTTTGCATCATATTTTCGTGATCATTGTGCCACAAACACCATATTCGCAACCTCCGTATTCGCATGACTTGGCACCATGTGATCTTTCGCTAAACACAAGAGACATAACTTGAGCAATGTGTTAAAGGTGTGTTAGGTGTATCGCAACGAATAAAAATTTAAAGTGCTGGGCATACGTTTAAAAGAATAGATAAATAATGAATTAAACAAATCAGCCGACGTTTGCGTCTTTGAGCGATTCATATGATTTTCTACATACTACACTCTAATGCAGAACTTTTGGTATTGTCATATTCATTGATTGTAAAACACTGTCGCTGCGGTTTCGTGATGTTTGTTTTGTGAACATCTGCCAATGCTCAATTATGCGGCAAATAATGCGATAAAAAATAGGGTAAATAGTCGATAGTTAAAAATAATCCGCTTGCCTGTTTATCCCATTTTTTTGGACTGCTAAATGTTGAGCTCTCTTAGTCCTACACTCGCAGCGTGTCCTTGAAACAGTCGTCTTGTGCCAAAAAGCTCGTGACCGCTGAGTTTCAAAACCCCATCACAATCCTGACCGCACTGACTGAAGCCACCGTGGAGCTGGAAAGAATCTCTCAACAACCGCAGCCATAATTGCGCCCACTTAATCCGCGGTGCGGTTGAACACGGTGTCGAAGGTCGAACCGGATCGGCACGTCAATATTTGCCAATCGCCGTGCCACAATTACATAACCTACACCTCCAAAGTGCGCTTATAAACGTGATCAAGAACTGATCTTCACTTGTTTGAGCAGTCGGTTCAAGAAGAGGTTCGCATATTCGAGCGGCTTGTGTTGCGGCGGAGCGGGAAAATGCATCACGCACCCGGCCCCAAGAATGCGGTCAACTTGTTTCCACACAACCACCGCACCCCGAAATGGATGAGCAATTTTTTGGTGAGATCGAAACCCATTACTCCACCCTAGCCCCAGCATTCTGACCGCTCAACTCGAGAGGTGGTAATTTTATTCCAACACAAACTCTCCTCGTGCGAAGGAACCACCACGTGATCCACCAGGTCGGGAGGGCGGCCACGAAATGAAAAGCGCAAAAGATGATCCCGTGGCCCGGGAGGGTTTTTCGTTTACTTTCGTTCGACGTTTTTCTGCACCACACCCGCACCGGCCCGCGACGCGACGACATGTTCCCCGAGAGTCCCCGCGAGTTCCCCGAGAAGTCCCTCTTGACCCCGTTCGTTGTTGGGGAGAGCTGGTCCGCTTTTCTCTTCGTCGGTCGGTTTGACTCCGGATTTCGTTTCGCTTCGCACGCTCCGGCCACGAAGATAAATCGTTTCCGCGGGCAGTCCGGCAGCGACGGCGGCAGTCAAAGCTAACATATGCCCCGTCTCTGTTCCCACCGCGACCGGCAGCGTGCTGGGGTCACCAAAATCGGGCGCCAGGTCTCCGCATACCACCCTTGGGGATCTTGGGGATCGCCTTCACTTCGTCCACTGGGCTGCTGCCCCACCCGAAAGCACACACAGTGCTGTCCGAGCATTGCGCGAATTTTCAACCACCGCCTTCACGTTCCTTTCTGTTGCCAATTGATGTTTCCTGTTTTTAAACAACCCTTCCCCGAATGGGATTTTATCTAAACAAATTAACCTTATATCTTTTGGAAACGTTGCGAATGGAAGTGCCGGTTCAAAGATTAGCGTCGCAATAAATACGCAGCAAATGATGCAGCATGAGTTCGGGCCCCAATGAGGTGGAAAACTCGGTTACACAGTGTTGCGCCACACAAACCACCACCAACACCACTGGGCACTCTGTGGCTGTGGCTGTGTGTGGGAGCCCCCGAAAGAAAGGTGAAAATTCCGACCGAAAACCTGTTTTTCTGCCGCTCCGGCTCAGCCTGCTGCCGCCGCAGCATAAACCCACCCAGCCTGACCGCCAGGACCAGGGCGATAAACAAAACGAACGAACGGCCGACCGATCGGCGAGAGCTGTTCTCCCTTCTATCGATCATGCACGCAGCACTGCATCGCACGGGTAACTCACGAGTGCGCGCGGCTCGATCGTCTGCCCACCGCCCTCTCCACCCCAAGCAACATAAACTATGCGCTCGCGGTCGATCGACGATCTCTTTCTCTCTCTCTCTCTCTCTCTGCTGGGAGGGCGATCTCTCTTCGTGGCGCGGCCCGTGATGGAGAACGTCTTCAGGAAGAACTAAAATGAAAACATAAATCAAGAACCGAGCTCCTCTTCTGCACCGCCAACACCGGGCCGGCCGCCGCGACGTCCGAGTTATGTTGGACCATTCAATTAATATTTAATTAAATTCCTGGCGCTGATCAGCGCACCGGACACTGGAGAACTTTTCACGACTTTTTTTTTAATTAACTTATTAATGTCCGGCACCTCGTACGCGTAGAGTGAGCTAGCCACGGTACACCTCGGGACCAGCGGCGCACCAATCATGTGTTAAATCGTCTGAAAGTGTGTAAATATCATTGACCCTGTCAGACGCACGGGACGCCTGAACCTGATCGCCCTCCTGCGTAGCCGAGAGGATAGCTGGCGTCTCAAGAGAGCAGACGCGGGAAACGTTCTTGAACAATGTTTGCCCCGAGCGTACCACCGCTAGCCCTGAGGAGTTACCTTCCTAAGGAATGCACCTGGACGACCTGGACGGTGGTTGTCGCCTGGATCTGTGGGGTCGAGTGGTCCAAAGTGTGCGCCCGTTCACATTTTCACACTCTTCCTGCCTCAGCAGAACACGGCTGTTCCATCTTCCTTCCGGCGATTCGGGGTCCGACAAGTACCCTTTCCGACACGATAACACAAGGTGCGGTGGCGACTAGCAACCGGTCTCCGGCGGGGGCCTCCGGTGGTAATTTCTTCGTTGGCGCCGCCGCCGCTCTCCGTTTTCCATATGCATGTATTTTTCTGGTTTTATTTCTCCATTTACCTTCACGCTCTACGCTTTCGGGCAATTAATCCCGCCAGCCAGCCAGCGGTCGTGGCGCGGCTCGACTGTCCAGTTAACACACGATCGAAGTCCCGATGGCGGCGCCCCATCCAACCACCGCCGACCACAAAACTAACGGCGGGCAAGATAACAGACAGACTTCCATTTGGAGTCGGTCTATGCCAGAGCGAAGTTTGGGAGATTTGTTTAACGGAACGGGAATAGGAAAATGGAAAAGCAGATTCCTTCGGTGCATACTCACACACCCATACAGAGGGGTTTATGCTGGCCACGGAACCATTGAAATCGGGGGGGGGTTAGGAAAACGACGTGATTCACCCTTTCACGGGAGGTGGCTCAGTGTACGTAGCAGCGGTGGCTCGGTGTTCTTAATCTCCAAATAATGAACCGTCAGCCGGACGCGAGGTCAGTGATTTGGGCGAGCGCCGCACCTCTCGCGTGGAGGAATCTTCGGAACCCGATGGGCCGATGGGTCGAATAAATCATGCTTCGTCGGCTACTCCTGCTGCTGCTACGGCCACCGAGACGACACAGCCCGGGGCCACATCGTGTGCGCTTCCCTTTTCCGGCCGACCGCCCAAAGAATGTGCATCCAACCGGCACAGCATCAGGAGGACTGCGACTCTCTCTCTCTCTCTCTCTCTCTTTCTCGCACTGTTCCTTCACATTCCGGAATTTCTATCCGTCGTTACCCTGGCCCCAGCACTGGGGGTCTAATGGGCCTGGCCCGTCCGGCGTTATGGCTCACCCCCGTGTGTGGTCACGAAATTCCTTTTTCTGGCTCGGACTTGGCGCAACGTTCTATACACACACACATACAGCCACAGAGCAGAGCAGGGAGTATCATCGGCCGATGGAAGGTATTTGAAAACCGCAACGAAACCAGTCCGCCCCGTCGGCCGGTCCGATCCGGGCTGTTTGGACCCCCGAAAGTGACGGTGATTAATATCGATCCAGATCCGAGTCGCAAGAAAGATCGTGAACCGTGGCCCCCGGGAAACGCCGCTGGAACGGTTCGGAGCGCCCGGTCCCGGATAGGTGTTAATCTGAATTAAGGGTCTGCGCGAGAAGGCGAAATAAAGCCTTCAGAGGCTCAGTGGCCTTAATATCTTTGGGGCAGGAGGGGGGGCACACATTAATGAAGCTCCCGCTGAGCAGAGGCGGTGCTGGTGTGTGGCAGTCCGCGAGCCAACTGACCAACTGGTGGTCTAATGATTTCATTTCGAGCATCGCGGCCACAGATTTAGTCTCATTAACCGACGGCAAGATGTGATCGAATTGGGATCGCGACCATAGGAACGAGGGACCCAACCGTAACCGATCGCGCTTAATCTCGTGGAACAACACAATTTAATTGCCACAGAGGACCGATTCCAATAACTGTACGTTGTGTATCCAAGCGCGTCGATCGGGTGGAGCTAGCCAAGAGAGACTCCAACGGGAAACAATATTCTTTGATCTTAATCGAACGACCAGCTGTCCCCGTTCGGTTCCAAGACACGCGCATTTAAGGGAGCTAGTAAGACACCACCACCTTTGCCACACACGCGATTGGGTCACCGTCACCTTTTCCGGTTTCGATTGCTCCCTCTTTGAGGGC
The DNA here is from genome assembly GCF_943735745.2 of Anopheles bellator. NCBI lineage: Eukaryota > Metazoa > Arthropoda > Insecta > Diptera > Culicidae > Anopheles > Anopheles bellator. The sequence continues at coordinate 38,674,537 of NC_071286.1, forward strand.
AGCACGCCGCAGTTTGCACAGCAGCGAGTTCTCGCCGTATCTCCGGTGAAACAGTAGAATGCTCTTGGCCGGATGTTTGTCCCGCACGCAGCCACGCAGGGTGGAAGGTGAAAAACTAGAACTGACGCTATGCCTATGTTCCAGGGAAGATCCGAACACGGGGCGAGCACCGTTTTTGACACATTTGACACTTACTTCCGGGCCCGGTCGAGAACCGACGGAGGATGTACGCGTCTGTGTACTCGTATGTGTACTTCCTGCGCTTTGTAGCAACGGGAAACGGGCACGGCAAGGGATCTGCGTCTGGGCAATGTCACCGCTCTAGGGTTACTCGACTCGTTTTTGCGATCCCATTCCGCTACGGAAATCCCTTCCTGTTTGGGTCTGCGCCGTGATGCACGCACCACTTGTCGAGAGGTGGGCCGAGGTGTGGTTCCGGATGTCGGTCCGGTACCGTTTCCGGGTCGTGCGCGGGCGCATCTCCGGAACTGTCGATGGCGACACGTCGTCGGCTGCAGCTCAAGTGTCCCGAGAGGAAAGAGGATCTTTGCAGGGCTACCAACCAACAAGCGTTACTCTTGGGTGACGCCATCCGAAACGCATGTCGAACCGTCAACTTGTTGCGGATGTGGCTACTTGTGACTTGCGTGCGTTCAGCATCGTTGGGTCAGGTTTAAGGTGCCTCACAATTGCTACAACCTGCACAGCTATGGAACGAAGGCTTCAGATCCACGATCGTAGTCCTTCAAGTCGGCGGATGTTTGATATCCAGCTGCTCCGAAGATGTCCCACACACAGCCACTACACGGTTCTTGCGGATCTCAGCGGATTCGGTCGCCCTGTCCCCATTGTGTCTTCCTTTTCCGCTCGACCACGCAGAACGTGCCGAACTCCAAATCCGATTAGCTGCGTCGAACAAGATGTCACTCGTAAACGAAACGAGCTGTAACAGTGTGTAATCCTATTTTCGGGCACAAAGTTTTATGCTGTCCGCCCAACCGTGGCCCAGTCACGGCGACTTCGTGCTGATGCTTTTCGGGTTCGTTTTAAAGCTGGTTTCTGCGCGTTCCACCGCTCGGTTTTCAGGGTTTCGGTGGGAATCGGGTTGATAAAGCCTAGCGCGCGCACCGCGGATTATGAAATACGGATGCTTGAACCGTAAGCCCACTGCGGACAGCACAGCAGAGGGCCGTCTGCCATTCCCGGTCCGTTGTGAAGTATTGACAAAACTTTTCCAACCGGTATCGGCGGCGTCTCAGTTCGCATGTCACTGGGTGGTAAAATTAAAAACAAAATATTCCTCCACTCTAGGGAGCTCGCGCGACCGGGACGATGACCGTTCGGCAGCATGCAGCAACGCAAAGGCACCAGCAGGGCCGGGAATAGCGAAGAGCGGAGATCGCCGTTTTATAAATCGAATTCCTTCGCCAGTTTCTTTTTCCTCCTGTGGCGGCCATTTCTCTTCCAGCGCGGATTCATTCGTGCTGCGGCGTTTGGTTGTGGTGTTCGGGTTCTTCCTCGTCGCTCATTAAGCATTCCAAGGCATTTCGCAAAATCGCGTTTCGTTTGTTGACTTTTCGGTCGATGGTGGTGGCAGCGGCGGCCCTGCGGAGAGCTTACGGCCGATAACTTAGCGATGGTGGCGTTTTGCATAATTTTATAATTTAATAAACTTAAAACATCAAACGGAACGAAATGCCGTCGCTGGGGCGAGCGTCGCACCTGATGCACGGCATTCCGAGACACGGCACAGGAGCGGTCCCACCGGAGCACCGTCTTAAAATCGGAACCGACACGATCGGACTGTTCTGGCAGAGTCCGGCAGAGCACGTTGCCCCAAAAACGGCCACAGCACGGGGGATCCGTGTGGCTATTTTTGCCCGGCTCTCTCTCTTGTCTTGTCTTCGATCGACGATCAAACAAATCCGAAGGGGCCACCAATCGCGCCGAATCGCGTACTATCTTAATTAGGGTGCTTCGTTTGCAGACCCTGAGGTTACGCGTGCGCGCCCGCGCGCATGTGTGTGCGTGTCACCGCAGCATCCGGAGCCTAATGGGGCGATAGAGGTTGAGATTTGATCCGATTGCAGAGGACGTCGATACGAAGAACTATCCGAAGTCGATTAACAAATATTTCACTAAACGACGAAGGAGAGGAACCCGTTTTCGGTAAATCATCTCTCGCTCTCTCTCTCCCTGGGGGGGTTGGTTTCTTGAGAAGTGAAAAAGAACGGGGAAGAATTATGGTTCCTCCCGTCCTCGCTGGCACAGGTGGCAGGAGCGACGAGAAACTATTAACCACAGACTCCAGAGTTAGGTCCCACATATCGGCCTAGCCGGTTTGAGTGCGCTACCCACCAACGGACAACCGATCAACCACCGGTGCGATCGTGCCCGTGCAAACTTGTCCGATCCTGTGGCCAGCCGAAAGATGTGGTGCTCGGGAAGGTAAAATCAACAATCGCGGGCTCCCCAAACAAAGACAAACATCTCAGAGCCGGGCGGCGAACGCTGCGAGTCGGGCGAATATTTGATAATTGGACAAATTGAGCCAACAGGCAGCAGCCCGGCGGCAGATGGCGGCGCTGGGGGGCCTGAACACACTGCGGTGTGGTCATTTGCATTTCTCGGACCAGCTCGTAGGGAGGTAGTAGCGTAGCAGGAAAGGTGTGCTAATGTCCTATCCGTTTCTAATGTTTCTTTCGCTTCCCTGCCGTGCCATCGGCGAGCCAGTAGAGGGAACCGAGGCCATTAGCCCAGCGGGGCGGTGGCGGGGGCCAAGATTTGCATACCGAAATGGCGTACGGTTCTCGCCCGCCATCACGATCGGGCCGGAATTCGGCCGATGAGATCATATCAATTTCGATACGTCCTCTCGCTTAATTGTACCGCGATATGTTCGGTAAATTGATCGGTGTGCCATGGGGGCCTCGGGTTTTTTGGCCCCAAACGATGGTGGCCTGTGTGGTTGTGGCTGATCGAATTCCGATCCCATGACTGGCGCGGGGGATGCCGTTTGATGTGGGGAGCGTGGCCCCCAACCCGATTCGGAGATTTAACCCTAGAATGCTACCGTCCATCAACCGGCTGGCCAGCGCCGCGGCTCTGAGCACGGGGGCGTACTTGAAACGAAATCGCAAAGACATTAATTAGTGTTGAGCGCGTACAGAAACGACTACACATCATAACTCACGTAAATCGGGTCAATCAACCTTTCGGCAGCCAATTAACCAGGATCGGCGCATTCCACCGGCGCACAGTATTCAGCGCTCTGCTGCCGCCACTGTCACTGCTTAATTATCCGACGTAAAGTGGTTCTCTTCTGCTAGCCTCTGCCTGCCTCACGGAAAATATTCGAGTTCTCGCTTCGCGAACGGCACCCCCCGCCGGAGAGCATATTTGCGCAGCCAGCGAGAAGAGCACGGCGAAAAGGGCGAATCAATAAAGTATTATTACACCCATAAAATGTTAGCACCGGCAATCAAAATCAGCCGGCCGACATCGGACCGATCGAACCGACCCGGGCCGATCCGTTGTGGGGCTTCCGTGGGGCGGCTGTCCATTGAAGGCCCGCTCGGTGGCGTGTGCCTCGGCTACAATGTTGTAAGATTGACACGTAAGAACCGCAGACACGGATGGGCCAGCATGGGCCCGGACGAAACAGTCAATGCAGTGGGCGCGTTCAGCGAACATTGACCCCCCCACCGACCGGGTTGTGGTTGGTGGGTACAAGCATCATAATTAAGCGCAAAACGCGTCGATTTTTGGAGCCGCGACACCGAAAACCAGCTGCCAACTTCTTGCGCAGCATCACCACGACACCGGAGCCAGGGTGTCGATCCTTTTGGGACGCGTAATAATAAGGTGATGGGGTGCAACAATAATGAGCTGGTGTAGGCCGAGACCGAGGGCCGGTTCGCCGGTTCAGTTCGGTTCGATAGTCCACGGGCACCAAAAGCAAGAAGCATGGGAACGGGATCAGGCGCTGATACTCCGCCGCCGAGCAGGTCCTTCTCTTTTTCTTCCTGCCGCTCGGGAAGGCCGCGGGAAAAGTACCAAAACCAGAAACTAAAACGACAAAGGAAGGAAACTAAACGGTTGCCAGAAACTTACGGAGGTGTAAAGTAGGCAAATTACATGCCGAGCTTCGTGTAAACCTTCGTTCGCTTGATTGTGTGAAATATGTTCTCCTTAAAAACGCCATCCGGCGGTGGTGGTGTTTCGAGAAGAAGCTTCTCGTCGCCCGGCTCGGCTATGGCCAGGAAAGGTCTCCTCGCGTTTCCCACATAACTCGCTCGCTTTCACTCGACGTGTCTGAACTGATTTTCTTCGCCGGTCGCCACCACCGCCGAGTGGCAAACGAGTCCGTGTAGTGGCCAAGAAGTTGCTGGAGTCAAACTCTCGCTCGCTCGCGCGCACGATGAAGGTGCGGGACCTTAGACACCGGTTCTCCCGGGGGCCACCGTTGCTGAAACCACTCAAAACTCACACCCCGCGGGGAACGGTGATTGTGAAAAATATGCTTTCGAGTGCGACCCGCGCCGGAAAGGGGTTGCCGCTCGTACCGTGTGCTGTGTGTGTTTTGCGTATTTTTCGCATATTTTTTAACTTCACCAAGAAGTCAGGAAGTCGTACATTTTACTCCCTTAGCTCGAACCGACTCTTTCGCGTCGCATTCCACGTCGCACAAGGACTGCGGCAAACGGCAACCGCGGTCAGGTGAGACTACTGCACACTCAATGGGTCAGAGCCAGGCGGGCCAGCGCGCAGAGAAGTGCCTGTTTCGCCCGCAAAAAAGGGGGCAGCGCGGCTGCGGCGGTGCAGTTCCCGCTGCTGCAGTCCTTCGTGCTCCACACGGCGGGTGTCTGCGTGCACGTGTGTTTGTAATTTTATTTGTCCACAATCACGGGGTTCGCTTACCGCGCCTTACTCACACATTCCCCCCGCTTGCCACGGCCCCAGGACGGCCGTCCACCGCGCCGCGTTCGTCCGTTTTCTTCGTTGCGCAAAAAGGTTCTGCAACCTCTTCGCTGCTGCTGCACGGCGAATCAATGCCCCGGTCCTGTTCACATTCTCCACGAAACGGCCCGGCGGGCGGGTCAGGGTCCTGAGGGGGGGCCACCGAGGCCGGGGTTGAAAACTGCATTCCATTCTACTCTTTTCTCTGGTGGGGGCAATTTTTGCTGTTTTGGGATTTCTCACAAAAAGCTTTCTGCTTCTTTGGCGAGTTTTTCGGCTGGTCGTCGTTTCGCTTCCTTTTTTTCCCGTTTGTTACCTTTTTATTTGCTTATTTTTTTGGTACTTATTTATTGTCTTGTATTTTGTTTAATTTACTTTTGATTCGTTTTTTTCCGCCCAATTTTTGGTTGGTTTTCTGATGCTGCGCCCACTCTCGCGAATCTCTGTCTCTTCTCTGCACGTACGCCGGCCGGTGGGCAACCGTTTAGGAATGTAATCGTCCCACGGTCGCACACATACACCCAGAGCGGTGGTGGTGAGAAGCGTATACTGTGGGAAACTCGTCGGTGGCGAAGGAGTCACTCCGGTGATGATGCAACGATCGAACGAACGAAGCGAAGAGTTGCGCCGGGAATGTACACTCATTCTTGGGCGGTTAACGTTGCGATGAATGAACGAGTTGCAACCAGCATAACGGAGGCTGCAGGACTGCACGACGGTCCCCGGCGGAGGGTTCTCGGCTGTCATCGCATATCCTGTGTTGGTTCGAAGGATTGGCACTGATCGATGAGTCGATCGATTAGCCTTAATGAGTCACATACAGAGCACACACGCAAGCCACCGTCGGGTGCGTTCTTTCAACTTCTCACTCATTAATGCTGAGACACCTTCGGTACTTACTTCCACTCACAATTCCCTTACAAGCAGCCGAACTGGAACAGTTTAACAGAGCTATTTGCCAAAATCGGACCATACGGACTTTCTCTTTGAAACCCCCCGCAGAAAACGCGGCCGATTCTGAACTTTTTTTGTCGCACGGATCAAACGGAACCGGAACGGCAGTATCTTACCTGCAATGAAAGCAACGAGAGAAAGCAACTATTAGGCAACAGTTAGTGATCCGGCGTCGCATGAAAATGGGGGATATGATAAAACCGCTGGCAACCGACACCAAAATCGCCGCCCAAAACGATCCCGAAAGAGCCGACGAGCCGCACCGATGTGTCATATTTGGGTGACTAATGAGTCAACCGCTATCAGAGAGCCCCGTAGGCCGAGGACATAAAAGCGGAGGGAAAATCCAACCAAAATCTTTCCCACCCCACGTTGACAGCTCCGGCCGAGATAAGGAGCACCGCAGCATAGCACGTGTGTGACCGAGGGAAACCTTGCGTGTACCGTACGCATTCGGGCGTAATCAAACCGCCCCGGTCCTGGGCTATCAATCATAAACCCGTAAGCCGGCCACCGAAAACTAATTGACATTCGGCAGCCACAATGGCGGCAAAGTGGGCGCCACCTCAGCACCGGCAGCGGCCTCACCGGATAATTATTATTTCAATTTTTTATCAGTGCCAAAAACTCGCGACCGGTCCCCGTTTCAGGTCGTTTGAAGTAGGAAACGAGGGAATGACATTAGCGCCGAATTAAGATTATCGATTGGCCTATCGATACAAATGGCGGGCCGGCTGGCGATCGGCGCAAAAAAAAACGCGTGCCTTGTCCGCCTTCATCTTCATCGTCGGCACCGTTAATTTGCATAAGAGTGCGATCGTTTTGCGAATTTATGTGGCCCAAAACAGATAAAGCTCCCGAATGCAAGCGGGGCCAGGGCGCAAAAAAAGAGGCGCACGTGAAAAGATAAATCGCTCGATCGAACCGGACCCAAACCCGTGTAAACAAAACGATCGTTTCGCCGACCGGCCAACCGTGGTGAAGAGTTCGTTCGGTGAAGAAACCCCGGCCAGATGCAATAAATTAACACATCCACCCGCCGGGCCAGAGCACAGCTGGAGGATGTTTCGCCATTTTAACCGCCGAAACCTTTCGGGGCGGGATGCATTCTTTTTTGGTGTTTTTATTTTGCAAAATCGACAGACCATCAACAAATGGAGAGCACCAAAAAAAAAACAGGGAAAAGAAAAGGTATCAAACAACCATAAAATGCGAATTAGAATGTGGGAAATGAGTGGTGGGCAGCAGCTGACGTCACACCCTGCACACTGAATGCTGAACGTGAGTCGCGAGGAGTTGGCAACAATCGGGGTCTCAACCCACTCGCGGAATGCAGTTTCGCGCTCGGATGTTTATCGGAACGCCGCTGTTTGTTTATCAAAGTGTATCGGCAGCTCTGGTCCTGCCTTCCTTTCGACGCCCAGCCCAGGGCCCCCCCACCGTTCCCCGGATGCGTTCGATGCAAGCTCCTCCGGCTGAATCGAGCGCGAGCAGCAAAAGACACATAATCTGTGCGAATTTATGATGACTGCAAACCAGCAGAAATCGAACCGGCCACAGTCGGGTCGTTTAGCTTTTTTCTGCTGTGCTGACAGAGGCCCTACAAAGAGCACCACTTTCTGCGTGGAATGCCAAACGAAGTGCTCTGTCACCGGGGACAGGTTTTGCAAACACTCCTGATATCTCCTGTGGCATCATCATCATCATCATCATCATGATTGTGCGAGGGTTCCTCCCTGAGTCGGATGAATGTCTCAATTCTTATCCCGTTAGCCATGTTCACTCTCCCTATGTTTGTTAACCGATTTTCATGTTTGGCCCGCGGTTTGTCCGCAAATTCTCTAAATCCAAACGAATGGTGTAGTCTCTCTTTCGTTCTCTCTTATCGGAAGGTTTTACAGTATGAACTACACAGTTAGCAATTTAAATAGCTTGGTTTGTTAGAAAGCTACGTTTTTCCTCTTTGAAACGCATCCAATTTCGTCCAAATCGGATGAAAGATAAACAATTTATGCACCTTTATGTGTTAGATTGAGTACCCGAGTGAGAACCGCTTAAATCGCTCGAATGGCATTATGAAACGATTCTTTCATGACTAATTGAAGCTTAGGAAATAGGAAATAGACACGTAGTAATAGATCACGCGAAAACGGAAGGTGTTCAATGACACAAATTTAGTTTTGTTCAATTAAACCTACTGTAACATAAATACGCAGAAATGTTTAATCTGCGATGCGATTTGCATGAAATTTGCATGAATTTCAAAGAAAAAAAAAACGTTCCTTTCAAACGATGTTACTAACTAACAGATATGGCTGCATTTTATATTTTTTACAGCTGAAATCTCGCTATTTAAATGGCATACTGTGCAGATTTAACTTCTTGTATGAAAGCGACAAGAGGAATTCATCGACAGATGGTGTACCTTGAAATGAAATTAGCCTCAAACGCCCTCACTACCAAACCAACCATCAATATGTTGATTCCAATGAACGTTTGTTTTTTAGTCAAATTCCGCTTGCATTCACCAGTTCAGGCACTTCTCGAGATTCGTAATCGCTGTATGGTTTGTATTTAATTTATTGATATCGAACACCACCGCCCGGCTATCATTAGCATTCGAATTTTTAAATCCCGGCATTCATCGGCAAATAAAAGTCATTATATCCCGAGGAGAGCCCGACAGGGACCTCTCGGAGCCCCTCGGGGGCCGATGACTCACCGAAAAACGCGACTCATCACCACATCATCTTCACTCCGCACACACCATTAGACATTCCGCGGGGGGAGCCAGAGCCACCACCAGAACGCGGAACTAATGGCGAAGCGAAGCGAACGAGTTCTACGTTTCCTCGCCGAGTCGATTCGATCGTTGACCATATCTCGCGAGAGCATGGCACGCCGGCCAGTATGCTCTGCTACACGTGCGCTGTGTAGTGTTGTGTTGGAATTGTTTGGATTAGAATTAATTTTAGAAGATTCTTTCGATCGCCCCCAGCTCGCCTGCCCGTTTGTTCGGTGCGCAAATGTGCGTGAAATTGCCGACGGCGGCAGGCAGGCAGGCAGGCAGGCGTCGGAGCAGCGGTCGCGATTTACGCGAGCAACCGCGCCGAAGCAATCATGACTTCATCTAGGACCGAAACGTGCGTGCTTGGGAAGTGCGGCCGCGAAAGAAATGCTTCCTGGGCCGCCCGGTAAATGTGCCTTTGATTCCATCACCACACCACACACCATCTCGGCCGCATCATCCGCTTGCCCATGGCTTTTCGTGCCGTTTCGTGGCTCACCGGGAACGCGGCGCCGCAGCCGTCGCCGGGAAAGGCAAGAAAAACATTCGATTGAAATTAAGCCGCGCGCGCGGCGAAGGAAGTCGGAAAAACACAAAACAGGAAGCATTCAAATAGAAACATAAATCGAATAACAAGCACCGCCACCGTACGGGTCCGTATTCGCCGGGGGGGGGGTGCGAGTGGCCCGGGGGCAGTTGAACAAACTCGAGAAAAGTTCGTAAACTTTGCATCGAAGCGCGGCCTCCATTTTCGCAGCAGGAAGAACTCAACCACGCCAGTCCGACGCCCGAGCGCTCGCGAGTGATGAGATAATAATCGAACCTATTTCAAATCGAGATTCAATTACGAGGAGTGGCCGGCGCAACATGGGAATTCGGAATCCGAAGCCCACCGAGGGGGCGGCACTCCCCGCCGAGAACCAACGACCTGAGAACGAAACGCTAAACTGACAGGAAGTATAATTACTTAATTCAACAACTTCCTCTGGCCCTCTGTGGGGCTTCGCCAAGCGCTTCGCGCAAACGCACTCTAAAGCGCCTCTCAAGATAATTTCGGGGTTCCGCGCGTTCGGCCGTGCCCCGGAATGCGTCCGGCGTCCGGCTGACCCGCGGCGGCGGCGGCGGAGAACCAACAGACCATTCCCAGATTTATTTAAAATCGAAACAGCGCGACCACTTGCCATGGAAATGAAGAAGCGCGCGGTGTGCCTCTGCGCGGCGGTTGTAGTTAACAAGCTATAATTATCTCTTCGCTCGTCTCACCTGCCGCTCCGTATTGGCCCCTTCGGGGTCCACTGCATCGCCATCGGCCCTCCACAGGAGGTTTGGTCCCGGTCGGCGCATAACCTATCGCTATCGCGGGAAGGAACACATCGAATCAACACCTCTCGCGGGGCTCGAGGCCAACCCAGCCCCAACAGCCCGGCATGAGGGGGCCTCGGGGTAGCGAGAAGCAGCTCACTCGCCCGCCCCGAGCCGGGGCACCGCTCGATTAAAACTCTCCATCCATCCCGAGTCCCGGGGTCCCGAAAAAGTTTCGCGTCATTGCGAAAGAATTTCGCAAATGGCGCGCGCGCCCGCGCCAAGACGCCGACGAAGTGGACGGCGACGACGACGGGGACGAAGAAGAAGACGGCGAAGATCTCGCAATTTTTGCGTGCAGTGCCTCGGTCGGACCCGATTCGGAAACCGCGCGCACTACGATAGGATTGGAATGTGAAATATACCCCGCCCCGTGGCCGAGGTACGCGGCTCTCGAGAGGCTCACGGTGACTGCTTTTCGAGACCCGCGCAAGATACGCGAGGGCCCCGGAGGCGTACCACCTTCTCTCTTCTGCGCAACGGAGATTTTTGGGAGGCCACTTCCTCTGTGTGCTTCCTTCTTGGCCGCGGCCCGTTTCTTCTTCCACCTCGCGCTGCGAAATGCTGACTAATGTGAGAAACCGGAGAAGCTATCCGAGAAACTCGGCGGTCAGCGCAACCTCAGCGCTGGACGCTGGACGCTGGGCGCTGGCGATAAGAACGCTGAAGCAGCTGCGAATGAAGAAAAATTAAGGCCGCGATTTTGGCTGGAGGGAAAAGAGAAAGGCCACGGATCTGATGATCCACATCCGCGTGCTCACCGACGCCCGATTCAGCGATATCGACATCGGGGCCGCGGTTCACATGCTGTTACTCAATTTGTTCGACAATTGACCGGGAAGCTGCAGTGGACAGGATGTGGGAGCGCAGAAAGAATGTCCCGGGTGCTTCGGAACACAGCACTGGGGGGGAGTTACGGCCTTCTGAGAGTGTAGATCCATCCAAATTCCAGTTTTTTTTTTCAGCATTAAACTAGCGTCTTAAGAACGTATTCGACGGAGCACGGCGTAGCCTTTCGGCGAAATGGCATTCATTGACAAGCGCGGCCATCCGGATTCCATCGGCTTTGACTTCACGATCACGATCAAAGAGTGCAGATTGGAGAATCGCCTGGAATGGAAAGCAAAGCAGCACGAAACCCCGAAAGGGCCAGAGAGAGAGAACAGAGTAGGCTAATGATAAAACTGGACGCCGAAGAATTCTGCAGTCTCGGCAGAGAGAGCTCTCATCATCATCACGGTCCTCTTTCGCGGCCATTCGGCCGAGGGTCCTGTGGTCCTACTATGCCGCACAAGTTTGTTTGGTTTGGCGTGTTGCGATTTTCTTTTCCCCAACGGCGGTCTCAAGTTTCAGCACCAAACAAACTGGAGGTGAACTGCATACGTGGCGGCTGCTGCAGACTGAACCTGGACCGAGAAAAAGCCGGGACCTTCGGCAGAGATGGGAGCAAACGGAGTTTAGGCGCCGATCCTCATCGGTGGTTCCGATAATGCGTCATCCCGTTCAGACCGCACAAAGTGGGACCATTTCCGGCGCTTGGCTCCCGCGCGCATAGCACACGATGTAATTGCATGGTTTAACATTGCGTGAGAAAGTCCTGACGGTCCTCCGTCTTCTCGCGGAACCAGGCGGGGATCCTTGAATCCCACCACCACCAGCTGCAGGTCGCAACAGGACCGGGAAAGTGAAACCGAACCGTGTGTGCGCGCGCGTGAGTTGCGTGACGCGCTGCTGGTGGTCGGCGAGATGTTCCTTCTCCGTTCCGGCGTCGTGAGGATGTCGAACTTAAATTTACAATTCTGGGTCGACCTCGCAATCGGTCACACAACGATATCAGACCATTGAAGATCTCATGTTTACTTTGGGAGAAATATATACAAAATTGAACCCATATTTGAGACAAAATCAGAAATCATGAATGAAGAAATTGCATAATAAAGCAACAAATTTGGTATAAAAACATGGTCATAAACCGGACGCACTTGGAATGTTGGTTAAATAGACAACATAACTTTGCCATAATTTGTCCCTTCTGAGCCCATTATTCGGGTGCCTCTTCCGGGTGCCGCCCGGACACCCGGAGCATCGTATCCTGCGCAGCCATTGCTATCATTATTGGTGTTATTTTCACCCGCTATTCTCTCCTCTGGGCCGCCGCCGCTGGGAACGCAAAACTTGCCAGAGAACTTGAATGAACACGGTCGGTGCCGACGCCGTTCACAGCTGTTTCTTCCTTCGTTTTTTTTTCTTGACTCTTCGACTCCGCATACAGAAGACACATCAAAGCATGGCGCGCAGCATAAATCGGAAGGGCGCACACATCGTGGCGCAAACGGGCCATAGTGTGGGTGCGATACGGTTTGACCGCTGCCGGCATGGGCATAGACGGACGGACGGGGAAGAGCATAAAAACTACCAACACACAGACACACACACACAGGTGGAAAGGTAGCATTATTGGCGTCTTCGGGCGCACGCATGCACTCACGAAGGCGCGGCTTCTTCTCGCCGATCGGTGAGAAGCATAACTTTCCCACATGCCCGTACCGTTTCCTGGTTGTTTTGGGGCCACTTGCCTTTGTTGGGGGGTTCTTTCCGATGTTTGACATTTTGCTCGAGAACACCGGCTCACTCTAGAGGTGATTGATGTTTAAATTTGGTTGTTGCTGTCCTTTCACTAGTCACTTCTATCACGGTTCTTTACGATGTTGGCTTCAACAGCATAAACAGCATAAGCGATTCGGGGTTCTGTGTCTATCGAAATCATTCAGGATGTGTGCCGTAAAACCGCGGGCTGCCCTCGACGGCTGGGAAAAGCTTCATTTGCTTCACACATATCGTCGGGATCAAGCAATTTAGGGCGGCCAGCGAGCGATGATGAGCGGCCGAAAGCCATAAAGCCACAGGGGCGCAGATCCCCTCTTGATGGCCGTTCTTCGGCCCTTTTTTATGCTGTTTGCTTTACCGAGAGAGCGCAGTTGCCATCCTTCTTGGCACGGCGACGGCGGCTGGTTGACCATCACCCCCGGGTTATCCTTGTTCATGGGCTCAGGCTTTTCCACTGGCTAGCTAGTCTGGCTAGCCAAGTGCGAAGCTCCGTGTGAGAAGTTTAACGCGGGCGCGTAAACTTCGGTGCAACATTCACGGACCTGTTGCAACCCGGTTTTTTCGGACCCAAGGCGTTCAGAGTTCAGGGTGCCGCTGGCCGCCGCTGGGCACCTGCATTTTTGGGTTGGTGGCGAAGGAAGGGCATAAAACAGGGGAACAGAAGCCAAAGAAAACGGGAAAAAGGTAATGAAAAGTTCACAAGAAACCGGACCGGAGCGAAGAGAAAGGATAACCCGAAGGAAACTGAGCAGAGACAACAACAAAAACGCAGGAAAAAGACAAATTACTGCCAGAGGAGGCGAAAGGCCTCAACGGCAACAAAAAAAAGGAGCAATGAAGCTGACCGGACGCACAGTGACAGGATTGAACTGATTGTCGGGAATCGGAATGTTTGTTGGTTGGCTTTTTGAGGATCCTTCGAGTAGGGATCTCGAATCCGACGAGATGCTACACAATACCACACCGTGGGGTACAATAACGCCACAATAGGGCAGAGGCGCAGCCGAGAATTCCGATGCCGATTCTTATCGAATGCCCACTCGGTGGTTGGTTTTCCCCCGGTTTGCAGCTGCCATCGTCGGAACAGGTTCCCGATACCCGGTCTGTCCAGGATTCATTCACACTCCAGTTTTGTTGAATGGACCAAGAGAACACGGCAGAGTAGAGACATCATCTTTCGCGGCGGATTTGGGATCGGGTGTTCTGGATCTGGACTCTGAAGTACCTTGGCTGGTCTTCTGACATTCCCGGACAAATTCTTGGGTCAACATTATCCTTGAACCTTGCGGCTTGGGAAAATGATCCATCGATCTCTCTTACTAAATCAGAGATTAGCCACCGATCCTCGGCGGTTCTTACGATGCTTTTCGCTTAAGGAGTCGCATCGTGTGCAGCCACCAATCGCAATGCTCCCTGGAACCCGCTGAAGGCCCTGCGCTTATGATTGTGCGCCGGGTGGAAATTTGATGAGCAAACGCCGACGTCTGCGTGGCCGGCGTGTGTCGTCGGCTCGGAGAATCGAAGAATCACTGGAACCCAACGGGACGCCGGACGCGCCAGGTCCCGGGACACGCACACACGCACTCCACTCCCAGCGTGGAGGGTTTCTCCGGTGGTCCTGGTTTCAGGAACTGCTTCTTGGCGGGCCAGACTGCTTCACCGAAGGGACCGTGAAAAGCGAAAAAATAAGGGAACAGCGATCGGTTCGCGGCGACTGCTGCTGACCAACCGCCCTGCCCTGCCCTGCCTTACCCTGCCCAGCGTCCTCCAGCATCCTTCTGGCTCCGCGTTCTTGTTTTATGATTTTTCTTGACCCAACATCCCGGCCTCGGTCTATGTTTGTGCTCTTTGTCCTTTGCTTGCTTTCTTGGCCGCTTTCTGCTTGTGCCCTTTCGGTTACTGCTGCTGCTGCTGCCGCCGCTCGGTACTTTCGCCCAATTTTCTGTGCGTTTAGCAAAGCGCCAACGGATCCGGCACAAAGGCGCACCACGGTCGGTCGGTTAGAAGGGAGAAGCGCGGGGCGGGACCGCATAGAGCGGGAGGAGGTGAAAATTAAGAGAGCCGAAAGTTCGGTGTGTTGCACAATGGACGCCGCCAGGACACGATCGCCGCCGGACGAAGAGACGGCAAACAAGATAAAGGCGCAAACAACACAAAGCCTTATTATGGGCAGGTCTTTTTGTTTTTTTGCCCGGTGCCAGCAGGAAGGTTTACAGTTTTGGGAAAATTATGATCTTTTAGCTGATTTCATTCATGGCCCGGGAACTGCTCATTTATGTGCTACTTTACCGGGCTGCGCGCGTAATGGGGCATCCGAAGGGATCGCACGGGGCTCATTGAACGTGGAATTACCTTTAATTTTGTTGTAAATTCGATTTCCTTCGAGTAGCACCGAAGAGCAGAGAACATTTTACAGTCGCGAGGATTGATATAAATGTGCGGGCGGACAGGGTCACCCCAGGGAACGGGAAGGTGAAGATTTATTTAAGCAACTCGCGTCAATGCCATCGAAACGAGCGATCGAAAGATGAGGGTCACTAGCGATCATCGGGTCGGATCTAATGTGATCTCATTTTTCATCTTCACCACGCGATATCGCCATGGCATCGCTCCATCAAACCTTCCACCCACATTCTGAGAGCAGCTTTCCATCACCCCCACCGCGACTGTCAACTGCAGACGACCAGCGACAGCGGTATATCTTAGCCACCGCTTCTTGGCTGCTTCCAATCCTTCTTCGCCTCTCCATTCCTTCCAGAACTCGCTCGGGCTGTCGCTTGGTGGTCGTGCCTGGATCGATAAAGGACACGCCGGGGCGGTCGGACCGTTCGGATTGAAGAATGTGACAAAATAGAGTAATAAAAAGCGAAGAGCATGGAGAACACGCATTCGACGGCAGTTTACATCGGCCTAGCAACGCATCGGCCCAGACAGTCCAAGTAAACGAACCGTTCGAGTGTGTTGAAGGGTATGCGTCACAGACAGAGGCACTGGCCTCATACTGTTTCAAACGAACCCCCGTACGAACCACTGTGCTTTAGAGTCCCTTCCATGTGAGTGAGTTCAGAACCCGGGCCCGGAGATTGCCGTTTGAATGCAACGAGTGGAACCACTTCATGTGGACCACAAGTGCCGACGGTGGTGGGCCCCAAGAAACTGGCCCTCATTCTCAGCTCAGCTAAAGCAGAGAGCCACGAATGAATCATCCTCACATCATCGTCTTGAAACGGAGAGCTTCGCAGCAGCGTCAGCGGCGATCTTCGCCTTCAAACAAATCGCCATCGATCGAAGAGCTCAAAATAATGGAATCCCAAAAAGGCAAGCAAAAACAACTAATATTTTGTGTAATATGTTCGGCTCTTTCGTGAATTTCTGGAAAGGCACCGGATCCCCTCTGATGAAGCCCGCCCGGTTGCGCGGTTCATTGCCTCACATCGTCCCCGGGCCTCACTCGAGGATTCGGGTGCAGATGTGAACGTTTCGACAGCCGCCTCCGGAGCTTCCTTCCCCTGCCGGTAGGGATTTGGCGAAGGGAGATTTATGTGATTGCAAACGCAGCAGCAGCAAGGGCAAAGAACTCCGCACAGCCCACCCAGGAGCCAACGGAGGAATGGAAAAGAGAAAAAAAGAGGGCACACTCGCACACTGGAGTGTCTGAAGTTTGCCCGCAGCGTCCGTCCGCGGCATAGGGGGCGGCGGCACACGCCTCGCGCCCCGGCGGGTTCTCAGTTCTCACCACCCCACTCTCGGTGTGCGCGATGGCAAATATGTTTTTGATTTGTCACCCGTCGAGAAATAAATCCACGGCACGCACACATAATGGCCACCTGAGCACGAGTCGAAGGGTGGGCCAACCCGGTCCATATCCCGGCCCAAGTAAATTGCGATTGCGATGTTTGGCGAGGCGACTGCAGATAACACACCTTTTTCTTCTGCAGGCGCCTTCACAAGGTGGCCGGCTCAGCAGATGATTGCCGGCCGAGGTGGTGCATGTGATTGCGATGCTTTACTGCTTTATTTTCTCGACCCCTCGAGACTCGAAGGCTGCCATGTGACCTGCGCCATAATTATTGCCACTGTCACATTGTTTCTGGTTTCGTGCGATAAGCAGACACATCTTGCAGTGCGTAATAATGTTTACCACCCGGGACGCAAATAGGGGCCCTCGTCGGGCCCGGTTACTGGGTCCCTGTGTCGCGAACGTTCAGGACGACACGATGAATGTTCTGGGCGATTCATTCGAATGTAGTAGAAACATAAAACTTCCAATGGCTGATAAAAAATATGGAAAATAAAATAGAAACTCCGAAATGTGTATCTTTAAACTGTTCAATGGCTCAAGCGCGGGAATGATTTACTTGCGCGTCCCGGGCGGCCCACCACGAACGAAAGTGGAATGATATTTGCATGAGAAAAACATTGCGCCCCCCCACACTGCATTCGAAGCGTTGACCCCCCGCCGGGGTGGGGGGCGAAAATGGGAAGCCACCACCAACATAAATCGCCGGCTGACCGGCCGGCCGTTCAAGCCA
Organism: Anopheles bellator; assembly: GCF_943735745.2. Lineage (NCBI taxonomy): Eukaryota > Metazoa > Arthropoda > Insecta > Diptera > Culicidae > Anopheles > Anopheles bellator. The sequence goes on from NC_071286.1 coordinate 38,691,739, forward strand.
TACACGAGCCGAGCCGAGCAGCGCACTTGGGCGCTGGAGTAGGCCCATCACCCCGTTCGAAAAGAGGGGAGTCTGGGCTGAGCCAGGGGACCGGGGGGCTCTCCCGACCCGACGGAGTGGCCGCCGACCGCTTCGCCGGCTTGCGCGTTGTTTATATTCAAAGACCACGATTGTTTATGATCGAAGTCCAACTGAACAACGCGCGCGCCACCGATCCCCGTGGGTCGCCGGTACGAACCAAAAGGCAGCAACGAAAACCAAGGAACCTTCTCAGAGCACGAAAGGCCAAAACCGTGGACCGTGGATGATCGCCCCGGCTCTTCGCGTTGCCGCGCGGATCGCGCCTGGGCCATGCTCAAGAGGGTTCGAGCATCGAGAGCATATTTCTGGGTGTGCTGGGTGTCTCCAAGTGGCTGAATCTGACGACCATTGTTGACACAATTTCCACACACGCATGGCGAAATGGCCGTGGTGAAGACGGTTCAATACGGTTTGGTCCGGTCTCCACTCACATCTCATTCGTTCCTCTGAAGCGACGCGGTCTCAACAGTTTGCTGCTTCTGTCGCAAAAGGGTGGTTGGTGGTGTCGATTGTTGCACAAATGGTGCCGCCGATCCACACGATCATCAAACGGCACTAAACGTGCGCACGCCAACGGCTTATTGGTAGGTGGTGTGCTGGGTGGTAATGGCGTGACGAATGGCGAACGCGATCGGCAATCATAGGGATTGCAAATTAAATTTTCATCGACCATCGGCCTCCGGCACAGGCTTTGCGGTGGGCAGCGAAAGAGCATCCATAAGTAGCCGGGCTGGGAACTAATAGCCCTCCTAACTCGCTGGATAGGGATGCTGGCTCATTATGTATAGCCTTTCATGCGCCCATTCCGCTATCCGGGAGTTCCGGGCCAATTTCGTTGTTATTATTGTGTGGCCTTTCCGTAGCTGCTCACGACGCCACCGACACTGCACACGATGATGGTGTTCGCTAGAAAGTTGACCCGCCAAGAAATGCCGTGAGCGGAAACGTGAGCTCGCGGAAATCTGCCATGCCAGCCCCAGCCAGCGTGAGTAGTAATGTGAAAGGACAAAACTGGCCACCAAGAATCGCACTCCGGACGGAGGCCGAGGAGACGCGGAGGATGCAAGAGCACGCTTTCTGGACCATGGGGACAGTGAAAAGAAGTCTCAGTGCAGCATCGCAAACCAGACATCTTCCGGCTGCTGTCCGATTCCGATTTGCCGATGGAATGCCATAAAAAAGCTGGATCCTTTATAATTGATAAACTTACCAATTGCAGTTCAAGAGATGATGAACAAGCTTGCGTCGTCGAATGATGGCGCAAGCGAAAGGATTCTTCGAAAAACCACCATCAGAAATTAGCTGCAGTCGAAGATAAGAGAACATGGCCAAACGGTGCAGTCCGCGGGCCACCGGGAAAACTCGGAAGCAAACGAAAGCAATCTAGTTGATGGTGGCTTTCAAGCTTTCAGCGTAATATTCTCTTCAGACAGCGGCAGACAGCGTGCATTGATAGTGCACCGGACGTGCCCTACTCAGCCGTTCACCAACCGTTCACATCAGCGCCAGTGAGCAATGCAGCTCCGTAAAGGACAAGAATGAAACTCGGCACCAGCAGGGCGGCAACTACAAAAAGTAGCCCACGCTGGCGAACCCGAGCCGCGAATTGGCCAGTTCTGCGGGTCTGCGATAGAAGCACTCTAACCAGCACTACCTTTGAAAGAGCTCCAACTGGCTGGCTCCTTGAAGATGAAGTTTTGAGAAAATCAAACAAGCTGTCGGATAAAAAGGACCAACCTGGCCTACGGTTACATCCTCCGAGGAGAGGTTGAGGAGCAAAAAGAACGGGCACAACCATTCGAGAAAAAGGCAACGAAACTGATGATGAACTGATGAAGCTACGAACCGACGGACGGGGACCGGATAAGAACGAAGTGTAAGTACGTAAGTACCGACACCCGGGATTCCAATCACCGGGATGACTATGACGGATGCAGGCGGGCATCGGAATGACTTTTTCCGTCGCGTCGCGACGAGCTCCGTTTGCTTTACTTCCCTGCCAGCCGCCAGTACACACCATATTTACATTTCCTTTTCCTGGCCGGTGTCTTCGCGGTCGCTCAGCAGACTTAGGGTCCGGGCTTACGGAACATGGCACATGGCTTTTTGAAGCTAGGACGGATGACGGAAACGACCACCTTCTGAATACTGTGCCGAGTTTTAGTTCCACGCTTGTGTTTGTCTTTACAATTTGATTTTGTTTAGTTTTCTCCCGAACCCGACTTGAGGATCGACCACAGGACAGTAATATCGCCGCCCTTAAAGCATCCTATGCACATGCTTTCACCTGGCGCGGAACAGTTTTTCCCACCTCATTATCGTCGTCCGCGCCGTTCTCGCTGGGACACGGCGCTTTATTGCCGTGGACTCTCTTCCGAGAGGCAAGGGCGTTTTGGCGACGAAGACAAGTTTAAACTCAATAAAACCCGATCGTATCAGGGCACCTTAAACCGGGGCTACACGGTGGACAGAGTGGACTACGGCCGCCAGGTTTCTCCGAATCGATCCGAAAGCCGAGGATGAATGGATCCGAAATCTCGTTCTTCCGGGGCGCGTTTATGTGCGCTTCTTGTGCGTCTCAACGTGCCCACCCCGAACCCTCGTCTGGCTTGCCGGAGGAGGAAAGAAACGAGCAGAAAGGTTAACCCACAGCCAACGGGACACTTATCCCGTTCCGTTGCCTGCGCCGTTCGTGTACTCCTAGGAGCGACACTCCACGCAGCAACCAGCAGATGAAGTGGTAAATCTCTTAATTATTATTTTTAGCTACCACCGCAAACCCCTAGTTGGCTGCTGACCACTATCGGAAGGCTGGTTGGAGGTTGTTGTTTGGTTTTGTTTTTATTTTTTCCAACAACAAAAGGCAAGCACAGCTAGGAGAAGCGGAGCAAGTCAAGTGGCAGAACTCGAGCCCAACGAGCGATGGCGCAGGATGTGCGCCGGAAACACCGGCAGCCAGGCCATTCACAGCCGATCGGCCACGGTTGCCGTTCGCGGTATGCCGTTTGATGATTCTCTTTCTTTCGGCGGGTTTCGACAACAAATAGAAAACAAAACAAGCGAGGGATACAAAAACGCTGTATGATTACGCTAATGGCACAGAAAATCTAGCCAGCCCCTGGGGAGTGCTCCCCAGTGTCATATGCATCCGGCGGTTGTATCTGGGTCAGATAAAATCCGACAAGGGATGGGTGTTCATCGAAAACAACAAGTCGGCGAGCGCTTCGTATTGCACAATTCGCGCATCCTTGCACAGCACCGTCGAGAAGCTCGGGCAGTATGTCGCCCCTGACGTGCGCTTGAGGGATTGTCTCTCATTAAAAGACTTTTCGAGAGCGTTCCGGGTCGTGTTTTTAATTTTCCTTTTCTCCGCTATCCACCGTACAATGGGTAATTCCAGGGCAATGCGCTTCGACTGCCGGGTGAAAAAGAAAAGGAAAACAGAAGAACCGTGCCAGAAAAGCTGTGTGTCCTTCGTCGGGAAAGGATGCGAAGGAATGCAGAGATAACTCATAATCCACACCAACACTGGCTGGCTGGCTGAAAAGGAATGACGGCTTTGGGCTTCCTTCGCTTCGGCTTAATTTGTTGCAGGCACGTTTTTTTGCCTAATTCCTGGCAATTATTTTAAGCATACTTTAGCTCCATTAAGCAGCGGGCCGTACACAATGACGCAGCTCGACGACTGTGACGCTGGAGGACTCTATTGGGCCTAATCCTAATGCCGCAGAGGGTTCAAAGTTCCCAAGCCCAAGCGTACAATAACGCTTTAAGCATCTTATACCATGAGACGTTTATTGTGCCCCGCGTGGGTAAATTGACATCCGTGAACAAGCATTTCCCTGGGCGAGGGATGGCTCAGTGGACTACGGTGGTTCGGATTGGGTGCAGGAAAGATAAGTAAGTAGATTGCAACAACTAAAACTCAGAGCACTTCCACAACAGAGTAAAACTGCATGACTAGTATCCGAATATGGGCCAAATTCACCAAACTTGTTAGAATGCCAGTAACCAACGTCACAAGGTGGACGGGACTAGCTTTCGTCCCCTGCAACTTTGCGCTGGAGCGAGTCAGCCGGGACTCTGGAGTGGAGACCACAAGGATCATCTACTTCAAGTCCAGTAAGATCCTGGCCTATGCTAATGACATTGACATTGAGCAAGCTGCGGACAATATAGGGAACGATGCGAATGGGACAAAATAAGAGCAAGACCAAATTCCATCGTCAGCAGGCCCACCAACAACATGGGCCTAATAGGTGGCCGAAAGTTTATAAATCATCCCGGAGTTCACCTATCGAAGCTAGAAGCCGGCAGAGGTTATTTCACAGTCGGAAGAAACTATTTCGAATTCGAAGCTTGTTTCGAGGCGGGTTGTGGTGGGCCACAGAGGTTTTAGATGGCGAGGCAGAATCATAAAGGCGAGAGTGAATCATAATTTAGTTTTGGTCGCAGCGAGTCCCCATTGCTATATCCTTGTAGCTGAGGGTACACCGATCAAGTATCGAATCGATTTTTACGTCGATATCTGAAGAACAAAAAACGCTTTTCCGGCTACCAATCCCGGGGTCCCGGGGATGTGTATCGAATTTCATCACTGTTTGCCCCGGGCAGGAACGATGTCAAAACTAATCATTAAAACCCTAACCACCTCGGAGACGGGCGGCGTCGTGAAACCCAAATCCCGTGCCTCGCCGCACTGGCAAGGGGACGCGCGCGCGCGCCCGAGCTTACCAGTGTTTGGGCCACGCCGAAGTGTTTGGTCCGGAAAAAGGATACTTTTCTGCCGGAGGGTAAGTTTGCGCACCTTCGGCTAATTATGTCCGTGCGCTTAGAAGCCGATAGATTGGACCGGCCATAACGAAGAATATTCCGGGGGCCCATGATTCGTTTTCAAAGACCCATGCGACTTTTTGCGGTTTCGGCAAAGCGCAGGAAGTTCGGCGCGCACACAGCATCGGCGGCCAAAATGCAGCGCAAAAACGGAAAACCGAGCCAGCGCTGGGACTGCTGTCTGCTGAAAATGGAGACATTTTGCACCACCGGGATACTGGGACCCTGGGCCAGTGTTTTTGTGGCTGAAATGGGAGAACATCATCTTCTTGGGTGCCCCCTTTTTTAGGCAGCATTTACGGTGCGGCCTCGGCCGAGCGGTTCAGATTACTCAGTCACTTCACGTTTTCTAAGTCACTGCGCGGTTAGGCGTCCGTTTTTTACTGATTAATAGTTAATCGAGCCCATTACGTGCCTGAGCAGGTGAGGTGAGTCTCGGCGGTGTGGCGTACCGGGGACGCGACTGGAAAACATCGTTCGCAGCGTTCTTTTGAGCGCACTCGGGTTTCAATTGCCTCCGTGCTGGACAAACAGCCTCCGGACAAGTCATTCAAACCCCTCTGCCTCTTTGGTTGCCGTTTTTATGTCCGGTTCTCCAAAGACCGGGCTGAAAATGAAAGAAACGCCTATGGCTAATGCCCCAAACATGATGTAAACGTTGACAAAACATGGCCACATGCTACATTCCGCACACGCAAACGCCATTAACCACCGTGCGCGGTTTTCATGCAAAGCCCGAGTCGAGACTGGGAACAAACCATTCAGCTAACCTTTCAGCATACCGAATGAGCAGAGCGAGGCTTCGATTCGTGGCTGGCGGCGCATTGGTCATCCGCGACTTAAATCATTCCTGGCGGCCGAGGCCAATGACCGGGCACTTCGGGGAAAATGATGCGCCGTCACGCGCGTACGTGACACGCCGTGAGCGCGAGGATCGCGCCATTGGCGCCGATCCTGCGCATCTGGGAGTGGGCTCTCCCCCCGATCAGGGTCAGCACCGGAATGTGTCGCGTTCGCCCAAAACTACTGGCAGACACATCAATAAATGTAAAACAAGACACGAACGACCTGCGTCGACGGATTGCGGTCGCGTGCGTCATGTTTCGAGGTGACTCCCTTCGCTAGGTGGTGCTGCACCGATAAGATAAATGCGAATCGACGTCCCGCTCACGGCCGTCGGATGGCGCAATGCGCGGTGCACGTGTCGCTCTGGCGATAGACAGACAGAAGGGACGGATATATCGGGACGGTGAATCGCTTCGCTTACCTGGAATCGGATCGATCGGCATATCGATCTGCTCGACGCCGCGCGCCTTCAGCATCGGGTGTACCGCAACGCACGACGCCGGGAGAGCCCGTCGCGGACCACCGTCCCCCACCGGCGAGGCACTGTTGGCGGCGAGCCCATTGTTGGGCGGGAAGGAGGCCGACGGGATGGCACTGCTGGCCACACGGGGAGCGGCGCTGGCGGCGAGACACAGGACGGCAATCAACAAGTGACCCACCGTCTGGCGGCCGGCGGAAACCGTCGCCGTCCCCATCGTCCGTCGTCGTCGTCGCCGCCAGCAACGCTCGTCAATACGCTTCATCAACATGCGTGTCCTCGCGATGAGAACTCCTGACGCCGACTCGGACGCGGGTGGTGTTTTTTCCGGTCAAAATTGCACTTTGTTTTAAATCACTATCGGGCTCCTGGATCACTACGGAGGGTGGCCCACACGCACGCACGCACGCTAGGCACACTTGAGGCGTCACACGCGGACACAACCGAAGGGCACACACAAAGAACAGGGAACATACGCGAAGCGAGCACCAAACACCGCGGACTCAACCTAGGAAAGGAAAGACGGGCTCGTAAGACGGCGGTTCACCCCAAAGGATGCTTTTGTTCAGCAGCTGCTTTGATGATATCCCCGTTGGTCAACAACATTACACATCACTCGCGTCGCAGACAAGCGCTTTCGTGAAACTGGAAATCCTGTGTCCTACGTGTTTCACGTCTCACCGCACACGGTTCTCCACTGAGTGTTGGTCCGAAACGGCGTAGACACAATAGTTCGTCATACTCGGCACGGGGAATGCTGCTTTTCCTGCCCAATTGGCTGTGGAATGTCTGGCGGAAGGAGGCGCCTCCGGACTCAGGTCCCCGATCTGACCAAACATAGCAGCAGGACAGCACCGGCCACGATAGTTTCGCGTTGGAGGGCGTCTTCTGCGGTGTGTGTCTAGTGGTCAAAACGTGGAGTGTTTTGCTTTTATTTCCAACACACACATACCCCTTCACTGGAGTAGGAACACTGCAAAAACTTTGTCCAAGCGGTTTTGCGATTCACCTTAATCTTCAGCTCGCTCACTTTCTTGAGGCCGCAGAGAACCTCCTTCGCCGCTTGGCGCTTCAGTTTCTTTGTTTTTCCACAGACTTCCTCTCGCGGGCGGTTGATCGGCCATGTGCGGCTGCTGCGTCCTGAGGCGCGGAACTTCTTGCGTATTCTCGACGCTGCGTTTTCGACGGAACGGAGTGCCACTCTCTCGCGAGACGCACACACATTTCGATCGGAGAACTCTCTCGCTCTCTCTCTATCACTCGGCCGCTGTCTTTCTTTGCTCGCAGTTCGGTTAGATTGCGGTCTCGTTCTCACCTGCTTGAACTTCGCACACACAATTCTCTGCGAAAGGCGACGGCGTGAGAGAGGTAACTGGGGCGCCAGACGAAGCGCAAATCGGAGCGTAAAAATGTCAAACCGTTTATGCTTTCGTCAGGCTTAAGATTTACAACCGAAACGTCAAACGTGCTTACATTCGTGTTTTTGATCCGAGAAAATAGAAATCGAAAAGGTAAGTTGATTTCTGAATAATTCTTTCTGTTTTTTAGATTTTGTTGCTGTGCCAGCATATAAGAACTTACACTATCCTCTGTTTGTAAACAAAGCGTTTGCTAACAGTGTTTACGCTCCGGTTTACGCCTCGCCCGACTCATAAACGTTTTGACATAAGCGCGAACAATTTGACATTTATCTGAAATGCCCAATCGAGTGTTTGCGCTTCATCTGGCACCCCAGTGATAATTCACGCTTCGCTTTGTGAGCTGCGTATCACAAACACAACCGAACCGGTGGCATGCGCAAGCGGGAAAGAGACAGAGCGGGCGGCTCTCGTTCACCTGCAGCCGGTATCTATGCACCACCACCCTCCCAGACACCCGGGCATGCGAGAAAAAGGATGCGGCGGCGGATTGCAAGGGTAAAATCCGAAATGGTGCCTAATCCACCAACACAAACGTTTCCCTGGCACCGCTGGAGACGCATCGGTCTCTTTCACTCGCCAGCTTACCCGCAGCCCGATATGGATTTTTGATTGCTTTTCAATCAATGAAATCCGCCACTCGCCACTCGCCACTTGCTTGCTGGCCGAAAGGTAAACTGTTGCCGTATCGATTCGCGTTTTTCCCTCCGCGCACACGATAAGGTTAGCCGCCGCACTGGAAGCAAGACAAGTATCGTTGCCTGATACGCGAACCACGCGAATAATTGTTTTGTAGTTCACTTTCGAACCTCCGTTTTTTTCAAATTTCAAAGCCCTTTCCAGGGTTAACCTACCGATCCGAATATCCACAGAAGCGCCAAACAAAAAGAAAACAAAGCGCACTTTCACACGTTCACTCGTATTCACACCTTTCGCGCCGGGTTTGCCGCGTGCATCACTTTCACGATTCACGATCTCATTCCTTGCAGGAAATCACAGCACACTCGATCGCGCAGCTGGCCGGCGGTGAATGTGCATGTGTGCGCACAGGAACATCGAGGAAACATCGCTCGGTTGGAAACATCGCCACGACCGAAAACATCGCCACGACCGAAAACATCGACACGAGCGAAAACATCGGCACGACAGAAAACATCGCCACCGCGCACAGTGCGAATTTGTATGGGAAAGGCGGACATATTTATTTTTAGGAAGAATCTATGAATTTTCAGTGTTTTTGTTTTCTTTGCATGTGTTTTGATTAAATTCAACTTTCTCTGTGCAATACGCGCATTTAAGTACATTAAATAAGCTTTTTTGGTGCTTTAAGGTTTTCAAACGCCTGATCTGCATTACACCAAAAAAAATTAAAGCACTATCGAAGAAGCAAATATCGAATTTCTGCTACAAATCGAATGCCATGTGAGTTTAAAAAAGGATATGAATATGACTGCTTACATGAACGCATTGTTTCGATCAAAGAGATACATCAACGAAAAATGGGAGGGGCAATGGGAAGCGGAAAGGGAAGCCGATCGTATACGTCACCAGGAAGCCCGATCATCTGAAAAGTAGGACTAACGCGAAATGAGAAAGGGAAGCTGAACGGGTACGTCACAAAGAAGTCCTCCGAATCGCCCCCGTCGCGAAATAAGGATGAAATGAGACGCAGTGACGCGCGCCGGCTTAATGCGTGGTCTACACGCTACGATAACGATAACGATATCTGCGTAAGTGACGTCTCTGGAGACGTCATTAATGTCATTGACGCAGATCTACAAATCTGAACAACGGCCGCCTGCCGGCTAGCTATAAATTGTTGCCGCCTGCCGGCTAGCTATGCCGCCTGCCGCCTGCCGCCTGCCGGCTAGCTATAAATATGCTCTATAATACTTACACTACACTAGCTGCGCTTCGAGTGTAAGTTGTGCCCGAAAATATTGTTATTTTATTTTATTTCTCGGTTGTTATTGCTGGAACGGATTAACGAATCCGACAAGCACTACTTCGAAGCATTCGAAGGAAGGAAGGACTAAACAGACATGATGGTGCCACTGCATTCCGAAATTGCTGCTGCAGGTTAAGCTTATTCTTTGAGTTAATAAACGATTATTTGCTATCCAACGCATGATTGGAATTGTAATGATGTAATGATGATTGTAATGATGTTTTAATCTCATGAATTTACTGACAATTTTCAAGTGATCTACAAGTTTGTGTGCGAACAGTACGCGTTATTTCCGTTATAGCTGCTTTGGGAAGATGTTTGTGAATATGAAAAACCTACTAACGACAATTGAAGCTACTGATAAAGAAAACGATGATGTTTATCACGATCCCGTCTCGGTCGCTTCAAGGAATGAAACCGTTGAGTTTGCCGCGTTACGAATTGCCGTTATTCGTAGCGTAAAATTCGTTAGCATCTTCACAGTGAGGTTAGGTTTTTCTCTTTAAAATGCAGAGTTTACCCACAAACTGGCACTTGTTTGAAATTTGTTCACAAATTGATGCTCGTTTGCTCAGATTTGTAAATCTGCGTCAGTGACATTAATGACGTCTCCAGAGACGTCACTTACGCAGATATCGTTATCGTTATCGTAGCGTGTAGACCGGGCATTACGCAGATATCGTTATCGTAATCGTAGCGTGTAGACCAGGCATAAGCTAGTCAGTTTAAAAATTGATATGTACAGGCTGGTTAATGAGTGAAAAATTGATATGTACAGACCGGTTAATGAGATAGAGGCGATCATTTTATTCTAATAATCTTTTGTGATTTTCATTATCTCGTTTTCCTTGTAAATGGTTTCAGATCTTAAAGGGTGATCTGCTCGATAAAAAAAAACCGTGTATAGAAACCTCATAAAACTATCAGATTATTAATCCTTCAGGGCTTCTCCGCGGTGCGGCATTTCTATTCCCTTGAGTTTCAAGTTCAAATGTTCGAGTGATTATTTCGAGCACGCAGCACCACTGCTCGAATCGCGTTTTTGCCGGCGCCGGCTACACGCACACCGCAACATCTGCCATCTGCCATCTGTCTGCTGCTGATTGGTTGGATGATGTGTCAAAACAATTCTGAATCTGCCGCCGGGAACATACTAGGCTGTTCAATAAGTTCGTATGGTCGGTAACAGAGAGCGCTGCTTCGAGCCTGATTTTTTTTGTTATATTGGTACACTCTTCAAATGAACGTATGTGAAGTTTCATTTCATTCGGTCACTTAATTTTGTATTAATTTTTAATCAGGCTCGTAGCAGCGCTCTTTGTTACCGACCATACAAACTTATTGAACAGCCTAGTACAAAGCGGATCCGCATCGGATCAGCCTGTGTAAAATCTTCCTATATCCTCGCGCAACGCTGGACTTTTGCGTGAACCGTCCGCGTTATGTTCCCGCGCTAGATACGGCGCTTCAGTTAGTGTGAGAAAAGAGTAGAACGTAGGCAGCTAGAATCCCCCTTAACTGGACGCAAGCATATTGATCACGGAACCTTGCGAGGATACCTATGGCTTCCTCGGTGTATTCCGTGTTCACGTTAAGCCTTTTTGTGGCTGTGATCGCGGCGAAAAACCATCCCATCACCACGCAGCTGTCGGCCAAATGGAGTGTTACTCCGGTACACCTGGAGATTGCCGAATTCATCGATGAAGAAAGTGCCAATTCGTTCTGGGATTACGTGGAATTGTTGAACAACGTCCGTGGCACGCTTTACAATTTGGGTGAGTTACTTTAGAATCGAGCAAGTATCCGGTCTGAATTGTTTGCATTCGTCCTCTCCCGCTTTTCTTGCAGAAACCGAAGAGAAACGTTACCGCAAGTCGATTGAGCTGGCGTCGGAGATTCTCGGAGATGGCCAAATTAGCCTGTTAAAGTTGGCTCTTTCGCTGCATAGCTTTTCACCCAAAGTGCAAAGTTCGCTGCAGGTGGCTCACGAAGTTTTGGCTAAGGGCGACTGCGAAACGACGATATTTGCCAGCGTCAATGGCAAGGTTGCGTGTGAGGTCGACGAACTCAAAAGTATCTTGCGAGCCGGTGGCAAAGATGTATCGACCGTTGAAACCTTCGCTATCGATCACATTTATCCCGGATCGGAGAATCATTCCCTCACGGTGGTGTTGTACGGCGAGCTCGGTACGCAAGAATTCAAGCGGTTCCATGACATCATTCGCCCGGAGACGGATCGTGGAACAGTGCGGTACGTGTTGCGACATTACGTGAGGGGTATTTCGTCACGTAAAGTTCGCCTGTCGGGCTACGGCGTTGAGTTACACCTGAAATCGACGGAATACAAGAGCCAGGATGACGCGCAACACGTCCATGAGCCGGCAAATGTGGAGAGTGACGGGGACGAGCAGGCGGAAGCAGAAGTCGAGGGTTTCGACTTTGCAAGCCTCAAGACGCGCTTACCTCATCTGGCGCACTCGCTGGACCGGTTCCGGAACGCGCTGCTCGAGAAGCACGAGGAAATTGAACCGCTAAAAGCCTGGGAGTTCCAGGAGCTGGGTTTGCAAGCCGCCCAGCGAATCGCCGAACTCCAGGGCGAGGAATCGTTGCGGATGCTTCAGTTCACTGCTCAGAATTTTCCCACGCAAGCAAAATCGCTACTAACGCAATCGGTTTCGGAGGACTTCAAGAAGGAAATGAGGAACAATGTCGAAGTGTTTGGCCGCAACCTTAACCTACAACCACCGGACGCGGCTTTGTTTCTGAATGGTTTGTTTTTCGACGCCGATACGATCGACACGATTACGCTGCTAGATACGCTTCGTTCGGAAATGCGTGTTCTCGAGGGTCTGAACCGGATCAACATCCGTGGGCGAAGCGCCACGCCATTGCTGGGCCTTGATCTGTCGTCTAGCTCAAAGGAGTTTGCGATTGACCTCCGTGATTCGGCCATTACGTGGATAAACGATCTCGAGAACGATGCTCAGTACCGTCGCTGGCCAGCCAGCTTGAAGGATTTGCTCCGGCCCACGTTTCCGGGAATGCTACGCAATATTCGCAAGAATCTCTTCAATTTGGTGCTTATTGTTGACCCGGTAGCCGGTGACAGTGCCGGGCGAGACATTGTGAAACTTGCGGAAAGCTTCATTGTGCATATGGCTCCGGTGCGCATTGGATTGGTGTTTCAAACTGGTGACGGCGAGGATTACAGAGCTGTAACGTGTGCTTTCAACTATGTCCATCAGAAAAAATCGGCTAGCGAAGCACTCGGTTTTCTAACGGACCTGTTTGCGGCAACGGTTGAGCGGAAGGTGATCCGGTACGCCGACGTACGAGAGGTGTTGCGCAAGAAATTTAATCGTCTGAAGCAGGAAGAAATCGACGAAGTGTTGGGTGAGGACTCGGACTTTGATTATGGACGCCAGTTGGCACAAGAATTTATTGGTCGGTTGGGACTCAAGACGGTTCCACAAGCGTTGCTGAACGGTGTTTTGTTGCCACAGACAGCGCTCACCAGCGACGAGTTTGAGGAGACGATCCTCACCGAGATCATGCAACAAACACCCACCCTGCAGAAAGCTGTCTACATGGGCGATTTGCACGAGGGCGAGCCGGTAATCGATTATCTGATGAAGCAGCCGCATGTGATGCCGCGTTTGAACCAACGCATTCTCTCGCAAGAAGAACCACATTTTCTCGACATGTCTGGACGGCCGCACCCTGATCTCGAAGATGTATCGGCCCTCGGGCAATTGTCAAACGCTGACCTTACCGCCACCTTGATGAGCAACTTGAAGTACTTTGGTGGCAAGGCGACTTATGAAAAGTTCCTTGGCAATCGGGTTCACTTTCTTACCGTTTGGGTTGTCGGTGATCTGCGACGGGCGGCAGCTCGTAAGCAGCTTCGTAATGCACTACTGTTTATGGTACGTTATTGCTGCTTTGTGGTTGTGCCTAAAATTCCCGATTCACTTTACCTTTCCGTTTTGTAGAAATCGTCGTCTGGTGTACGGGTTGCGTTTATACCCAATGTCGACGGACAAGATGCGGCACGCTCGGAGCTTAAAAAGGACTTGAATGCACTAGTTTGGGCCACTATTAATACACTCGAAGCGGACGAAACATACAATATCGTCATGAAACTGTTAGAAGCAACCGAAGCCGGCACCGATCCGAGTGAGGTCGTGGCCGACTCTGTGCTCGGATTCCTGCCCGCCACGCAAATGCATCTGAAAATGCTGCGCGTTTACTGTCAGCGCGTGCTGAAGTTACGCGCATCCGCTAGCACGATCATGGCAAACGGACGATTGTTGGGTGTGTTCGAAACGGACGAGTACTTTGAGACGGAAGATTATGGACTGCTCGATAGCTTCAACGGGTTGCAGTATACCGATAAGATACGCACGGCGCTAAAGCAAGCCTCGCTGTCGGATCAGGACGATGCGCCGCCCATGTCAAGCGATACCATCATGAAACTGGTTTCGATTCTCGTGCCCCGCCAGCAATCGAAATCACGTTACACCATTCCGTCGGATGTCCAGGAAAGTCGAACAGTCGTGCAGCTATCACCAAAGCGTGCCGACCAACCGTTTTTCGAGATCGTCGCAGTTCTCGATCCGGCCTCTCGCGGTGCGCAGAAACTGTCTTCCCTTTTGCTGTTATTGCGCGATGTCGTCAATTGTCAGATGAAAATTTTCCTGTGTGCCATCGACAAGCATAGCGATATGCCAGTCAAAACGTGAGTAGCTGATAGTTGAAATAGCTTTTGTGAACTGGCATTACTTTTTCTATTATTTTTTCTTGTTTTGTGCAGATTTTATCGGTTTGTGGTCGAACCCGAGCTACACTTTACCAACGATGGTCGACTGGGAGCCGGTCCGTCGGCAAAGTTTGTAGGTCTTCCAGCAAGCCCGTTGCTGACACAAAGTTTAAATGTAAGTTAGCTATCCCATGCAAATTGCCCACTCTTACCGAATGTCTGTGAAATTGTAGGTGCCTGAAAATTGGCTGGTCGAGGTTGTGCGCTCGGTGTACGATCTGGATAACATTAAACTGTCGGAGATCAACGGTCCGGTGCACTCGGAGTACGAGCTGGAGCATCTGCTGCTCGAGGGCCATTGTTTCGACAGTGCGACCGGTTCACCTCCGCGGGGCTTGCAGATCACACTAGGCACCGAGGATCATCCCATTATCGTCGATACGATCGTGATGGCAAACTTGGGCTATTTCCAACTCAAAGCTAATCCGGGTGCGTGGATTCTAAAACTGCGTCACGGCAAGAGTGCCGACATTTATGATATCACGAGTGCGGATGGACCAAACACAGTGCACACAGCAGAAAGCACACGTGTCATCATCAGCTCGTTGCGTTCGCACGTTCTGAAGCTGCGCGTGACCAAGAAACCCGGCATGGCCGGGATGGATCTCTTGGGTGACGACAAGGACGGTCCCGGTGGTGGCGGAGGTGGGGGAATATGGGACTCGATCAGCTCAATTGTCGGAACGAGCGACAGCGGTGGCAGCGGAGGAACCGCTGGTGAACCGGAAGTATTGAATATTTTTTCCGTCGCCTCGGGACATCTCTACGAGCGGCTTCTGCGTATCATGATGCTGTCACTGCTAAAGCACACACGCACCCCGGTTAAGTTTTGGTTCCTAAAGAACTACCTCTCGCCGCAGTTCATCGATTTCCTACCGCATATGGCCGCGGAGTATGGGTTCCAGTACGAGTTGGTACAGTACAAGTGGCCACGCTGGTTGCACCAGCAGACGGAGAAGCAGCGTATTATCTGGGGCTACAAGATTCTGTTTCTGGATGTGCTGTTTCCGCTCGACGTAAGGAAGATTATCTTCGTGGATGCGGATCAGATCGTGCGGGCGGACATGAAGGAGCTGAACGACTTTGATTTGGGCGGTGCACCGTACGGCTATACGCCGTTCTGTGACTCGCGCCAAGAGATGGAGGGTTTCCGCTTTTGGAAGCAAGGTTACTGGAAAAACCATCTGCAGGGCCGTCGGTATCATATTTCAGCCCTGTACGTGGTAGACCTGAAGCGGTTCCGCAAGATTGCTGCTGGTGACCGCATTCGTGGTCAATATCAGGCTCTTAGCCAGGATCCAAACAGTTTATCCAACCTCGATCAAGATTTGCCGAACAACATGATCCACCAGGTGGCAATCAAATCATTGCCCCAAGAGTGGCTATGGTGCGAAACTTGGTGCAGCAGCGAAACGCTACAGTACGCTAAAACGATAGATTTGTGTAACAATCCGTTGACAAAGGAAGCAAAGTTGACCGCCGCTCAGCGCATCGTGCCCGAATGGAAAGACTACGATACAGAAATTAAGAGGCTACAGGCAAAGGCAGAGGACAGTGAACATAGCGAGGAGGAGTCTAGCTCTCCGCAGCACTCCGAACAACATTCCACCGATGGTAAGTGCGAGTCGGCGAAAGAATTGATCTAGCATAATTGAATCTTTCTTTTTTTTCCACAGAGACTAAGAATGAGGGATCGAATGCGAAGGCAGAACATACGGAGCTGTGATCGATCGTATTGACTGACGGTGCGATCTTAAACCACGTGGTCACGGTTGCAAGCGCAAACTTTGCATCTGATTGCCATCAAAGAAAACGAATAAAATGTAGGTGAAAAGTGTATTTACCCTGGTTATGTGTAAAATTGCGTTTTTTGTGTTTGGGATGTGAACATTGGGCGTGAACATTCTCAAACGATTCTTGGACACTTTAAAAATTACCTAAGGCAACTTTTCTGGTGGGCGATGCTCACTTTATGATAAGGCAATTGAAAAACACTTACCCGCTTTTACCGATTTGGCAAAAACATTTTAAAACATCACTTGCTTTTATTTGCTATCTAAAACATAGTTTCATTGCTTAATGTAGTTTTATACATAGTTATTTTATGTAAACTAACCGACACGAAAGAAGGGTTGGTAGACTCTTTGTAGATCGATCATCCTATGTACTACTCTCGCGGACAGTCGGGACAGTAACCGTACGTGCGCATCCACACCACTACACAGAACCTGTGAAACGTGTGGCCACAAAGTACCACCATCCGCTGCGCCGTGTCAATGTTGTGCGTACAGATCGTACATTCATTTGTCCTGCATTGAGGCAGAAAAAAATTCGTCTCAAAAGCCAGAACGATTGCCAACTTTGCACAACACTTACCGGATGGCAACGTAATTTCGGTCCCTTCGTAAAACGGCTTGCGCTGCGCTTTCCATAGTAAATGCTGCGCCCAGCAACGTGCCCAACCAAATGCGATCGCGGCCAGTTAGGGTGGTTGCACCTTTTCGCGTGTAATTATGACCCATCCTTTGACGAGTTTTGTCGTAGAAACTCTAGTTCCGCGGGCAGCATTGGGAAACACTAGATGTATGAGGACAGTTATGATAATGACCGTCGCTGGTTACCGGAATTGTTGGCATAAATAAGCAACTTATCAAACAAGCACATAAAAGCGTATAAACTGCAGTTTTTATTGAGCTGCGTCTTGCGCGGTGGCAACATGAACACTATCGTACCATTTTTAAGAGCGAATCTCCATCGCTTCCCGGAGGCGCACATACACGAAACCCTTTGTAGATAATTCGTTGTACTCGCAGTGTCGCGCGATAGGTCAGTAAGAGACAGCCGGGCGCTCGATTGCAGCTCTGCGATAGGAGTAATCGCTCAAAACGACAATAGGATAAGCGTTACACATGTATCGGCGATTGTTGGTGTCACTTTCTGGATGGATCTGACTCCACTGAAGACGTTAGCTTGGCTATTTTATGTTTGTTGCATAAATCATATTATTGTGTGTAGTTTGGAACGGGGTAGTCAAAACAGAGTGAGTGCCTGGAATAGTTGGCTTATTGGTCGAAAATAGCGTAAACATTTTAATTAGCACGAGACACACATTCGAACACAGGCGATCATCGTGATCGCCACGATGGATCGACAAAGCGATCATTTTCTTTCGCCAACAATCGCAATACGGCACTGCACAATTAGTTTGCTATTACTCAGAAATCATTCTCTAATGGTTTTATTATTTACAATATTAAGTTATGTCGGTGTGTTTCGGATTCACAAATCTCCCGTATTTTAAAGTGAATTTTACACAGTAAGCTAAAATATCTCGCATGAACCTCTACTATCTACCAAACAAGGTTTTGTGCTGAAATAATAATGACCTTTAATACACTGACGTTCTATTTGCTCTTTCCTGCGATGCGTGCCATCGCGCGAATGAAGAAATTATTGCATAATTGCAAGCAGTATGTTACAAACCTAATGGTTAAAATACAGCGTCGACCTGACGGACGTGAAAATATATATCAGTCTTGTAACACTTGTTTTTCTTCTTCTGAATTCTTCTTTCTCTACGAAGAATTCGTACACAAGATCGGAGAATATCGAATGGCACCTCTCTTAACACCACCCACTAATTACATTACTAGGCGTTTAGTTTCTTATTTCTATTACGGTCGCAATGCCGTCTTCCGGACGCGCTTGTACCTCTTGCCATTCCAGAGGGTGGGCCTTCTTTCGATGTTTGTAAAGGTTCGAAATGTAGCCGAACGTTTTGAAGCAGAAAGCGCACTGATATAGACTGGTACGAGTGTGTGTCGTCATGTGTTCAGTCATCGTGAGTTTCATGGCGAAACCTTTGCCACACACCTCGCATTTGTACGGCCGCGAATTGATGGTGGCGGCGCAGGTGTTGGCTCGGTGTCGCATCATGTGGAACGAAGTGCGGAACACCTTACCGCATAGATTGCAGTTGACCGGATCTTCTTGCGAGTGGATCGTTTTCATGTGTTTTGCCATGCTGGCTCCGCGTCGCATCTCCTTACCGCATAGCGTGCACTTGACCGACCTGCGCAGGTTTGCGTCATGTTCTCCTTTGTGGGACTCGAGCCCACTGCGCGTTTTGAACATTTTCGGGCAGTGCTCACACATAAACATCTCGTCACTGTGTGCGGAGCGCTTGTGGGCACCAAGTGCCTTACGGCTGAAACTGCAAATACAAAATCAATGCACGTTAGTGATTCCATTATCAAGTACAACATATTAGGGGGTACTTACGATTTATTGCACACATTGCAGCTTACGTCCTTCACCCCGTGACAACGATCAATGTGATTTCGAAGATTCGTTTCACATTTGAACATTTTTCCACAATGTTCGCAGCTGTAATTCTTTTCGTCGTTCGGAATCGCCGTTTCCGGTGTGTGCGCTTTGATCATGTGCTTTTCGAGATTCTGGTGTACTTCACCACACACCTCACACCTGTAAAAAAGATCGAAATTTTTTAGTTCATAAACATTACTGCCACTCGCCACTAGCTCTGCTATTTTATCAATACCGATAGTTGTGCGGATTGTTGTGCACGTCTATGTGGACCAGCAGTTGTTGCCGGCAGGCGAGCTTGACGAAACACTGCGGACACTTGAGGTATGGATTCTTGTTGTGCGCATTGCCCATGTGAACCTTCAAATCCCAAAAGTTGTCGAATGACGTTGAGCCTGGTCCGGTCTCCTCACACACATCGCAGTTGATGCGTTTGTAGAACGCAAGCACCTCCAGATCGCGACCCTTTTCCTTTCGAATAACAATCTTTCGTCCATGCAATCGCTCGTGCTTATCACGAACCTTCTCCTGTTCAAATCTCCGTGGACACTGCCCACAAGGGTACGGGAGAGTTCCCTCTAACTTTAGCTGATGTGCACGCATGTGCTTCTTGAGCGTGATCTTTTGATCCGTCACCTTGCCGCAGATAGGACACCTAAAGAAGGCACCCAAAACGCATAGTTCATAGTAAAATAGCCATTAAATCATATCTCTACAAAAATGCAAAAAAACAATATAAAGTTTGCCGTACTTGTTCTTATCCGGATCTTCATGGGTTTCCATGTGACTCAAAAATCCCCCCGGTGTGAAACACTTCTTGCCACAGCGCGGACACCGCAGGAAGGCTGGTTCATCGTGCAGCTCCTTATAGTGCAAATTCGCATGATGGAAACGCTGGAACAGTACTTTATCCGGACAGTAATAGCAGAAGAACTCGTCGATGTAGGAAAAAATTTTCGCATCTCTTGCCTGTCGTTTGCATTGGGGTTTCTTTTTGTTCTTGTTAACTTTCATTGTGTCTTCGTAATCAGATAAATACTCTGTGTCGGAATCACTACTTGCTACAGATTTCACACGTTTGCGGCCACGTTTACCCTTGGGTCGATGATCGAGCTGCTTCGGTCGGTCTGCGTTGCTGGTACTAGGGATATTTTCATCGGGTCTCCGCTTAGGTGGTCGTCCTCTGCCGCGTTTCGGAGGCACGGGGGCATTGAGGGTTGCATCTTGTTCTTCTCTGGCAGCGGGTTCATTTTTTACAACAGCTGATGTTTCTTGTGCCAGAACATTTGTTTTCTTACTATTCAGTATATCATGGTTTATGAAGCCGTCATCGTCAATTTCATCATCATCGTCATCATCTATGTCATCATCATCATTGTCGTCGGGCTCATCGTCATCATATTGGATGTCTGGTGCAAGGAAGTCCTTTTCGTCCCACTCTGAATTGGAGGATTCGGACTTGTACTTTACAGGATAGGAGCGGCTTCTTCTGGGCCTCCTCTCTTTTTCCATGTCGGTGAACGTTTTATTATCGTCCTCGTCACCAGTTTTTTGCTGCTCGGAGGATGGCGCCCCATGACTGTCGTTGACGGCTTCATCATCGTTCTCTGCTCCTTCAGGAGGTTCAATTTTCACTTCGTGAATCTCTTGAAATTCGAAATCTGCAACAAGACGATGCGCAGCAAGACGGTAGAAAGGGAAATTAGCAACAGAATAGCAACATTGAACCTTGTCTTACCAGGTTGGCCGATATTTTGAGCGGTGCCGGACGGCAGAGCATTGACCACTTCGCGATGGATTTTTTCCAACTTACAGTAAAAAAGATCAAAATCGTGTACACTTTTCCAGCAATCAGCACATACGTACAACGGTTCTTCACAAGGTTTCAGCTGAAGAGATAAATGAAAGAGTTGTTTATGAACGCAATTTGGTACATGTTTGGGCGCGTTCCGCAGAAACCGTGCGACACATACGTCGAACCAGTCGAGGTGTTTTGATATGATGAAAGCGATATCCTTTGACTGGTTGTCCTCGCAGAAAACCTCTACAAACCATTTCGATTCACTTGTTAAGCACAACGTGCAGCTTTCTGATCGCACCATTTTATTTTCTTCGATTGTGTTTGATGCTACAGCCGCATCACAATTCACGGGCCACAAACAAGAAATTGAAGAAAATAGCGACTGACGTTTCGTCGAATAACAGCAACAACCTTACTGACAGCATCACACGCTCCGCTGCACAGCATGTTGAATTAAGAATCTGATTGTGCTACATAAAGTCGACATCTAAAATGAACAGAAAAAAATAATACATTGTTGTAATATTGTTGTGTGACGATTGTTAAAAATCATGAATGTAACGTACAAACACAGCATAAAGTTTTATCTGGCAACACTGGCATGCGGGATGCTGTGAGATATCAGCTGATATAAGAAACTATTTCAAATACAGTTTCTTTATCACTTTATTTCAATTACATTAAATAATCAACAATAGTAAAACGTTAAAGAGCTAAATAAAGAATCGTAGATATAGATGATATCTTATCTTATATATCTATCTTAACTGAAACCACATTTTTCCCTGCGTATACCTTCACAAAAATCTGTTGTCGGAGCTCCTGAGATTCTAACTTTTATATTAAGTAGTTTTTTTTAATGTTTTTCTCATGTTTGACGGCCACACATAAATATGCTACTTTGGTGACCGTATTTTTTTATCAGCACCACCGACCAGATTATTTCAGTCAGCGTGTCTTTGTTGTGGTAGAATTAAAGGTACTTTTAGCTTTCAAGCTCTTGTATTTTTGTAATACGGTCTTTTCTACCGTCTTCCACATTACTTTTCAATAACATCAATGTACATATAAGGTCTAATTGGTTGGCTGGCCGGGGCATTGTGATAGTATATAATCTTAAATCAGTCAGGGTAGGTAGCACATAGCAGTTGCAGTACAGAAGAACTGTATGAGTTGAAACAGAAAAGAGTTTATTTGCATGTTTGTACGTTCACGCTTTCCTTGGCTTTATAAGTTTATTTTTGTTTAAAAATTGCACCGGTAATGCCATGATTGTGTATCAAACAAATCCTGAAAGAAACAAAAGAGTATTGTTTATTATAACAGTCACAATAGATGATTTTGCAAGCTCACCTATCCGAAGACTCTAGAGAAACCACTGGGGCACTGCACTTTGGATCTAGTTTTGAGGCCAAATTCGATATAGCTACTATTAATCCCGCCGAATGCTCGGACGCGTTGCCTTTCGCTAAAAATTCAACTATGCTGCATTACAAATCGATTGGCAATCGGCTCGGTTCTTACCTCCCAAACATAGCCCTTGGTTGTTCGCTAGAAGGCATCCAACATTACCAGGCACCTCCATGCTGAAAAGACAAATGAAAACATTCAATCCTGCAGCAGTTTATTTACAGGTTCGGTGCAAAATCTAACACCTGAGCGAATCATACTAAACATTCAACAGAATATAAAACCTACACTTTTTCAAGAATGGTCTCAACTTGCTGTTCCATTTGTTGAATCGCATTAAAATACAACAATACACGCAAATATTAAACAAAATGCGTTGACAGAATCCTAGCTAGAGAGCCAGAGATGAGATACGCAGTTTCGAAAGCGAACTGTCATCTTTTGTTCGAAACAATCTGTAACTTTTTTTTTTTTTTTGTTTCTCCCCCCCGTGTTGATCCTGTGTGGCAAACAGGGGGGCAGGAATGCGATGTATCGCATTTTATTCAGATAATATATATACATAAATACATAAATAAAGCACATATTTACAAATAAACAATCTGTAACTGAAGAGCTACATGAGGCGTAACGTAATGTTTTTGACATTACAGATTAAATGCCAGATTACGCCTCTGCCAAAACGTTTAAAGCCGTCTTCACACAGGGAACGTTAATTACGTTTCGACGCGACGCTTTTTCCAACCTTTCACACCGGTTACGACGGCGGCGACAGGCAACGGAAAAGTCTTTCGCCCTCTCGTTCGGGCGAAAACAATTAGACATCTTGGGTAGTTAAAAAATAATCGAAGATTACTCATTTGGCGTTTTTTTTTGTATCACAAGCATGCAAAATAATTTTAACTTAATTATTACTTGTAATACAAACACAAATTCATCATAAAACTATTTTAATTCTCGCACCAAAAATTCAATGTGTCTTGATCTTCCAAATATAAACACAAATAATCTGTCAAAACACAACACTTCGCCCCACTCACCCAAAAACCAAGTATACGAACCTTGGCCAAAGTTTTTAGGCGACACAAACGGAGCGTTGTCTTTTCATACAGATTCGTCGTTGCCGTACAAAGTTTTCGTCGACGGCGGTGTGAAGGGTCGCAAAGAATCCCATATGAGACAACGCGTCGTTCGCAACGTTACGTTCAGTTCATTTTGGTGTGAAGACGGCTTAAGGGTCGGCCGAGGCGTAAATCCGAGTATAAGCACTGTTAGCAAACGCGTTGTTTTCAAACAGAGGATAATTTAAGTTCTTATTTGCTGGTATAGCAACAAAATCGAAAAAACAGAAAAAATATTCATTAATTAGGTATGAGAAAAACAATATTAACAGCATAACGATGAAAACAAACAAAGACCCTGTTTTACGCAAATTTTTCGGGAACAACTCCTTTTTTTTTATTTAGAAGAAAAACAAAAAAAAACAATATTGGTGTGTGTCGTAAAGTAGTCATGTTTTACAAATTTACCGCCCTTTATTTCACCCGTTTTGTCGTTATTTGTAGTCGCACAGGTACTTTTGCCAACGTATTAATCTGCCATTAAATATAGCTTAGTGATGCTGATAATAGAATTACAGTTTGGTCTATTCTTTTACGACCAGTGTTTCGACAGTCGTAGAGAACCTCACACCTGCCAGTAAGAAATGGTTTTTAAAATGTAGCCCACAAACGATGATTTCCTATAGTTTGTGCTACTCACATTTTTTAATTCAAACTTTTGGTTATAGTGTGTACAACTGGTTGGTCGTTCTGTTTGTGCCGAGCTCCGTCGATGGATCGTATACATTTTTTTGCCAAAACGACGTTTGCTCCGTAGAAAACATGGACGTTTCTTGTGACGGGACGTATGCACTTACGTTTGTACCAAACGGGACGTTAACAGTGGTTGTAAGCAACGGAAAAGGAAGCATCGACTTTGCCATATTGCAAAACATCCCCTCGATCCAATCGATTTATTTGTTGAACTCCAATTCGCCCTACGTCTTCATCCCACGGTTCGCAGCCCGTTCGTCCGTTCTCATCCGTAATACGGTCATTTGGAACGTCCACTTTCAACCAAGCAAATCCCTTACCGATATTAGAATACGAAACACGACGTTGGATGAGTTTCCACCATCTGCTCTAATCTTGACAAACCTCGAAAGACTAGAGTTTCGAAACGCAGGCTTGCGCCTGCTTGATTTCGCGTTGCTGAAAGAGCTAAAACGACTAACGGAGCTGATAGTGTGTTACAACAAAATAGTAGTGGTGAAAATTGACAAGGATCGTCTAGCCTGTCTGAGCTTGAAGTACCTGAATCTCGAAGGAAACTTGCTGTTCCACTTCGACTTCGGACAGTTAATGCATTTGCAACATTTGATAAGTTTGTTTCTGGGGTACAATGAAATTCGAACCCTCAGCAATAGTGTGAATCAAACGTTTGTTACAGAACATAACTTCTGTTCCTGGAAACGATACTATGAAGCACAGACGAGTGATACAGCATTGTTTGCTGCACCTTCGTGTACGGATTACTTCGCTAGTCTTCGAAACATCATGCTAGGTAATAATAGTATACAGACACTGAATATTTCGTTATTCGAAACTATGAATGTTCTACGCACCTTGGACACGGTTTTCAACAACATCAGCCTAGTAATTGTTGAAAAGTCGAAGATGCCAGCTGCACTCAACTTTACAGCACTAAACAGCAACGGTTACTTCAAAATGATACCGAGTAGCGCCTATATCTACGCAGATTAACCGAGATTTCGGCAAAACAAGTAATTTTCTGAATATTTGTTCTAATCCCAAACAAGTTATAAATGCATATTAGAATCGATTACATTCAATTTTGCTACGGAATATATTGCTTTTCATCTGAAAACGATAAAACATGGATAAATAGACAACATTGTGTATAGAAACTTCATTGAATGATCAACAGCGTAATCGATTAGCACCAAATAGATAATGGAGGTAAACTAAGAAAGACACTTAGATCTATTAGTTGAAAGTATGGTACGAATTAAACAGTCAACTCCAAATGTACCAACGCATGATGCTCTGTAGTGAAACAGGAATTTTAATTTAACGACGCATAATTTTAAACGATTTACCGTTGATGTAATCGGAACGCTCTTCATTTGTGCAGCAGTATTCATAAAATAATCTAGGTACATAAGCAGCAAAAGCGTTTCTTCTATATTCCATTTCTGCAATTTGTTCCTTGTATCACTATTTATTAGTATTTTCATTAATCTTAAAGTTAAACTTGAATTGCTGTATTGTGAAGAATAAATTAAAAATAAATAAAAGTCATCCAATTATAAATAATTGTCATACAACTTGATGATTTAATTAACAATCGGCTGCTGGATATAAAGGTTGACCATCAGAAATAATCGTCATATGACATCATATCAGATTATTACTTTAATTTCAGCAATTTTACAATCGCATTTGGACGGCTCATCTTGCTGCAACAAATGACAATCACTATCATTATCAAATATGACTGTAAAGAGTACGATATTTGGTACCTATAAATATACGTAATTTTATTTTCTTTGTAACGTAGGCAACATTGTTGTCACTCTAGTATTGTGGAGTAGATTGTTCGTACATTATCGTTCGTTAAAATTAAGTGTACACTGAAACACAACTTCGAAGTTAACGAAACTCCATAGTAAGTAGCGATCTCAGAATATCTGGTCTGATTATGGCAAGATATGAATAGATTAAGGCCACATAACATTATTAAATTGAAGGAATTTCAAATCATAATAACACCAGACTTTTCAAGAGAGAAGTAGAGACCAAACCGTTCTCGTGGTAGTCCAATAGGTGTCTATTGTGCACGGGCGCTTTGATATAAACATTGTCACGAGTCCCACGAAGACACAGTAAAAAATGAATTTCACCCTCCCGGCGGAACAATTTAATTCCTAAAAGTATTCTTTACATGACATTCCTCTATTGCGTGACCTTAGGATGAAAGAGTAGAAGTCGCTTGCTTGCGGTGTACAGGTGGAAGTAACATAGAAAATTTAAGACGACGAAAATTATTTTCTTTTGTGGTAGGTCACTTTAAATTGTTAAAAAGGCTTTAAAAACGTCGCCACAAGCTGAATAGGTAAGCTTGAGGGTGACGTTTCCTACATGCAAAACGGTACAGGGACGAGCGTTGGAAGAACGTGTTGAGGACGAAGGAGAAAAAACGTTAAAAATGGGCCGCATGGGAGGAGGCGAAACTAGGCATTACGATATGATTCTGAGGAGAATTACAAAAAAAAAAATGCAGAGAAGAAATATTTTATGTTGCGCGGGAAGCTGCCGGACTCGCTCCGTAGTGGGACTGGCAGATTCTGTTTCGATGAATTCTTTTGCCTGCGGTTGAGCGCAAGGCTCGGCCACACCGCGGAACATGAGTCGCGTCGTGGATACTGTCGGTTTTGACAGTCTTTTTGTCGGGCTGGGATTTCTCTCGAGAAATGAAGTGGATTACCGGGAGCCAAACTGTGACTTAGGCGCTACGTAGGCATCATGGTGCAGATCAGCGACTCCCAGGGAATGAATCGTAATGGCGAAGCGTGCGGATTACGCTGCAAGGAAAATCAAGATGCCGTCTACCGACTGAAATAATGGTACTATTAAATCCCCACAGACTGTTAAAACGGTGCTAACGGTAGCTGAGTACAGTACATTGAGAACTCGTGTTGATTAAAAAATGCCGCCCCCCAGGTCGGGAAGATTTTATTCGTCATATTTTTTAACTCACTCACTGCTCTCATTATAAACTAGGGTTTGTGACGAAAATTTTCCATCCTTTACTAATCCATTACTGAATAAAACTACCTTGCTTAGTATCTCCCAATCAACATGTTTATCATGTTGTTTTAATTCTATGATATTGTTCCATTTTTATTCCGTTCCCGGGGGCCATTAAGAGAGATCTCAAAGACTGACATGTAGAAGCAGATCGCAATCTCGCACTGAAACTAATGGTTGATTGAAAACATGTTCTGCAAATTTGAGATAAGCTTGCAAAACGTTGACACAACAAGGATCTCCTTTTTTGGCCATGACGTTGCCGAATTTCTTGGATTAGTTTCTGAATCCAATGACTACCAATGTTCTTTTTCCTTCTATTTCAAAAGTTTCAAAGTCCATGTCCATTATGCATAGTTATTCATTAATCCTACATTAATAATTTACACTCCTGCCAATATCTAGACCAATAATTGAAGCTGATTTGACGACCGAATGCTCTACCGCTATTGATTTCGCCAGCAGCTGAAGTCAGTTTTAAGTTGCACATCCACACGCGATTGAATTGCGGTTCGATTCCGATCCATCACCGAAGGCTTTGAGCAAAATAGACATATCGATTCCAGAGTTGGGTGTTTTCCGGTTCTTGTAGACAGTACGCAGAGTCCAGTGAGTACGCGTATGCTGGTTGCATCCGTTTGAAGTGACGCCGGGCTAGTCTTACAGGGATTTCTGTCTGAAGATGGGACTGCCACTCTAATCTTTCAAATTTCAGTGCTCTGCGCGCATTGTCAGTCTTGCATGGTGGGCTTTTTCTTATTTGCGGTACGTAGTAGATCCTTGGCACCGGCTGAAGACCGACCCCGTCCACAAGAACCGGGTTCAACCTGGTAACCGGAATCGGATCCTGGGAGTTGGCTTCGCAGGGCAGCTAGTGCTCCGGATGCTACTACCGCTAGGTTTTATTTTCCTCTTACAGTGGTTTCGTAGCGAACAGCGCCAGCACATTTTTCTATGGCTCATTTTCTCGCCGCAGGAGGCGAAAACTCCGAGAAAAGTCCCCACGGAGACCACGGAGGCCAGGGACAACACAAAAAACCGGGAACTTTCTTACTCTATGCAGTGTCTTCCATCTTATTGGTTTTGGGACCCGTAGGCTAAGCGCAAGCAAGAGGTCTACAACATCTTTACCGCTCGCGCGGACATGCACGGAAACCGACGCGAAAAACCCAAAAACTTGCCATCCATAAATCATGCGACGGTTTTTATGTTCCCGTTTTCCGCGTTGTCACTTGCCGCGGGTCCCGGGGCTCCTTTCCTCGAATGCACATTTTGACACTTTTCAAGCACAAGTAAAACGGGGCGAAGCTAAAGGATGCTACCGGCCGAGGGAGCAGAAGAGTCCGGTCGCCAAGTGGCCGCTCGAGTGTGGCCGCGAATGAGGCTGCACTTTTGCCTCACTCCGCTCCAGGATGTGGCGACCGCAGCCCGGCGTGGCCATTCGAGTGCGGTTATGGAGCAATAATGGCAACACTGTGGCCTTGGTGGCCAACAGAGAGTGGACAGTATTCCGTCCGTGGTGCTGCCGATTATTTGCCATCATCTTCAGCAGCTTTCCGGTGGGTACACAATGCTTCGGGCCCACTCCGTGTCTGATGCTTTATTATTGATGCGCCCCACACCGGTGCGGGTATGACATTGATAATTTGTACACTTTTAATTACTTTTTAGGTTAAGTCTGCTCCACTGGGACATCGGTTTGCGAAAGAGCCGTTTCGTTATCCGATATGATACCGGGGCAGAATGCGACATTCGGACTCTCGAACGGTTTGGCCAGAAGCTATCGATTTTTCAATCTTTCCCAAATACATTTCAAAGACTGTCCCAATCTAGTATTGGAAGACAATTTCAAGGGGTGTTATCATATTTTTGCATGCACTTCTATTGTGCCATCCTTGCACTATTGGTGTGAGTACAATGTTTGAGGTATGATAACTTTATCGCTCTGTTGAGTAAAAATATCTAAAGTTGTGCATTCCAACATGCGAACACATAATTTTCCCGATTGTTGCTTTGTCAAGAGCATTTAGAAAGTGTCAAACATGCGACTGGGCCATAACTTCGCAGAAGGAAATCTTTCAGCAAGCAGCGTCAAGGCTGAGGTTACTGAATGTTTCCTTCCTTCTAGCGGCGGATGCTACTGCCCTATGCAGTCCAATAAAATCTCAACGTCTCTTCGCCGTACGCGGCATGCACCATTTAGCTTGTTTATTGTAATAAAAACGTCCGTTTCACGAGGGTCACGAACATGGTGCTCTGCAGCAATCCTGCGATCCTGCGAAACTCGAGCTAGTGCCCGACCCGACCAAAGCGCCTGTCGTTTGCTAGTTATGTGGCTCCCGCTTTGACCTAGTCCACTGCCACCATTACTCAGGTGATGACCGAGGGGTGTGTTTTTCGATTTCCACCCGTAACCGTTTAATGGTCGATAAAAAATTTGAAGTCGTGTCGATTAGCTAGGTTCCGAAAGCTCGCAAAGGCGAAAACGACACTATGGCGTGTTTTTGTGATGGTCATACGGTATTTGCGAAAGAAGGAATACGAAAATGAATTGTAGTTCAGAGTATTTTCTTACACCGACATCTGAAATTGTAATACCAGTTTTAAATATACCTTTTGGAAGTAACAGTCAGTGGTTTGATTATGAGTTTATAAATGTCTGTGTATTGTATAATCGCTGAATCCTGATAGTCCCTAATCACTCATTGGTTTCACTAATGGTGGATCCTTCAGTGCGGTGCACGTTCTCTGTAGCTTGTTTACGTGCCGATTGCACGGACCTGAGACCCACCTATCTGGACCATGTGTCCTATAGCGAAAGTATGTCGTTGAAACATTACTATACTTGCTCATACAATGTAATGTGTAGGGGTTTCGATGAGCATCGCTGCTATTGGAGGACCACAGTGTATAACCCACTAAGCGGTGGCGATGGTAAACGTGCGGAGTGGTTTTGACCACAGCCACGGAACGGTGCAGGTCTTCGAAGCGACCGCTCATGAATGTTTCAAGCTATTGTTTTACGGTGCCACGTTTGACCAGTGTTGCCAAGATGCTATGGGCGGTACTTAACTTATTGCCCACTGCATTAGGACTTCCCAAGGGGATGCTCACACGGCACAAGACGTTTACATGGTGGGTGTTACAAATTCTCGACCAGTTTCAGGAGAATATTTTCTTCCCGACCAGCCTCGAAAGGTCAGTGGATGCGGTTCAGTTTGTAAAACCGGTGCGGTAAAGCAAAGCAAAGCGGCTTGCGAAAACCCACACGATAATGACGAACACTTGACGAAAACAAATGCACATGATAAAACATTCTTATCGTGGTATGGAAATTCTCAAAGTTGAAACCATTTTTCGAACAGAAACAGCGCCAAACATTGTACCAGTTTCATAAACTACTGTTCATGTTTGGCGGGCCAGGAGATGGCTCGGGGCTTTCGCTTCGTTTTGTTGCAGTCATTAGCGTCAGACGGGCGAAGGACTGACGCCGGTTCGCACGCCAACTGCACATTTGCCAGCCGGCCAGTGTAAGTGTCCCGCTGAGGCTTAATCTCCATTCGTGCAATTTGTTGCAGCCCGCACGGCACACCAGAAATTGGAACGGGATAGAACGGGTCCGTTGGTCTGACGGACAAAACGTGTCCATTGGACTTTCGGGAAATCCTAATCAGTTACTGGGTATTCGATTTTTTGTTAGCTCCAGAAGTCACCGCACCCAGGCGACCAACGTGCGGTTGGACGTTGCAGATGGTCGTAATTCTAATTTAATTAAATTTTCAACCACCATCGGGTGGGTGAGGCCGTGTCCGTTTTTTGGGAGCACTGGCACTCCCACTGGCACTGCTTCGTACAATGGAAATTAAGCGAACATCATGGCGTATTGAAGAGTGACAAAATGGGGAGCATTTTTTCGTTACATGACAGCCGCCAGGTACTAAGACGGGGATGATAAGATTTACGGGCGCTGGGTGCGAAGCGTGGGAGAAATTATGCGCACCCACGTGACAGTACTTTGTCATACCTTGACACGGCGTTACCACGGCGCATAAAAGCGCACCCGTTCCGTGGTGGTAGACGTAGGAATCAGTCCCGTCGACCGGGTCAGGGTACTTGGTTATGCACACTGGTTCCTGTCCGTAGCAGGGAGCAGTATCTTCGCGGTTCGCACAACTGGGCCAACTCCCCAGCACCACCCGCGACAAAGACTTATGAAGTTATCAACCGAGACACGTATCGTCGCCTGTTTGCAATACGCGAACAATCTTTCAATCCATTCAGCCCGTTCATTTGGTGGCACGTTAGAAGGTGTAGCGGAGCGGCAGAGAAAAGGATGCTGGCGGAAGTGGTCGTGGGTGGCGGTCTTTAGTGTAGCGAAAACAAAAGACGTACACCCAGCACCCCAGCGTAGCGGCCTTCATATACAGTGCCCCTGCTTCTTGTCTCGAGAGCGCACAGGGATGATTCGTGCAGTTGCTTGCCACAAAGCATTTTCTCGAAAGCATC
The DNA here is from genome assembly GCF_943735745.2 of Anopheles bellator. Taxonomy (NCBI): domain Eukaryota; kingdom Metazoa; phylum Arthropoda; class Insecta; order Diptera; family Culicidae; genus Anopheles; species Anopheles bellator. Next base: position 38,723,076 of record NC_071286.1, read on the forward strand.
TTATCTCATCGCTTTGAAACCGATACATGTCCTTCTCAGACGTTGGTGCTTGGGTAGTGTTTCGTGGTGTATTTTAGGCAGGCACCCTTCGCCGTCGGTCGTGGTCGGTGGCTTAAGGATTATTACAGCGCACCGAGAGTTGTTCTTTCGTTGTTTCTGAAGTGTACCTGTTCTCTGAGACGGCATCCTGTACGGCACGTGGTTTGAATGAAGACACGCACAACTCGCAGCTTCACGCTGCGAACGAGCCCTTTGACCGTTACGAATATCCTTCATTTTTGGTGAGCCATGATCGAACCAGGAGATTTCCTTCTCACAGTTACATTTCAATTTGTTACCCATAACCCGTTTGCCTCGAATAGGTTCAAACGGCCTTCGGTGCTCGATGATGCACGATTTATGCGATAAAGGGGCACCAGAGAAACCAAACAAAATAAAACAATTTGTTAAACCGCAGGGCAGCAGGAGCGAGAAAAACAAATTTTACATTAATCTCAACCACGGTTCTTTCTGTTGTTGTTTCGGTGCCAAAGTTCGCCTAATTCGTCATAAACTGTAGTTTCGGGTGGGGTCTGGCTGCTTTGGGATCGGTAGAAATATGATTCATCGGAACTCATCCCGAATGGGAAAGTTTTCAAACAAACTTTCTCTCCGGGAACTAGACTAGTGAGGCACGGTATACGGGTCTAAATGGGAAATAAATTGGGAAAAATGTGGAAAATTAAACCATTGTGATAGTGCAACTGGAATTTCATAATTTCTGTGGGATTTTCTGGACGAGAATAAAGTGGCTCAGATTGAAATAGTTAGATTATAAACATGCAAGTTTTAAAATGAAAACAGTTAGAAAAACCGAAAGCGATTGAGCACATTGTTTTAGTCACACGAAGGTTGTGAAACATTGCCATTTCCGTTCAGATTCGGATTCGGTCGGGCTGTTTACCGGAGTACCGGAATTTATATCTGAATAGGACATAGTATCTGAATGGATCACCTTTCAGTTTAATTTCCATTTTATAGCAAGTGGAACTCAGAGAGAATGTGACTGTCTAGTACCGACTACCAGCACCAGGGGCGTTACTTGTGTCTCCGGGTGGCTCCGGATTTTGACGTTTCCGCAAGGATTTCGTTCCAGTTCCGTTTACTGTTTGCCTTCGTGGCTTGCTTCGGACTACTTCTACGCGACACGGTACGGCAATGTGAATGACTTGCGCGTAAAATGTCGGCAGTGCACGGGGCTTTGGGTGTGCATCGGCCCAGTGCGCCCAGGTGGAAAAGAGAAGGCAGAATGAGAAAAAAGTAATAAAGAGATAGCTAAATAGGCCAACAGTAGGAAAAATGCGAAAGAAAGAAATTGAGCTAGTGTGTGTGAGAGCGAGAAAGAGAGAGACATAGACAGAGAGTGAGAGAGTGGGAATGAGTGAGTGATGAGAAGCTCTGTTAAATCAGCACTTGGAAAACACATCTGCTCAACGTTTCAGAGATTGCAGTGTGGCGATAGGGTGCACGCGGTCAATAAGTCGGGTTTTAAAGTGACAATTGTCACGTACTTGTCGCTAATAAAAAAGCTCGCCCAATACTGCATAATCGTTGTTTGAAACGTGCGCTAGAAATAATAAGGTCACGACAGCGTGTTGAGAATATGTCCTTTTGTCACGGAAGACCTGGCACAAACGTTTTGTTCAAAAGTCCACCATAAGATAGATGCACGAAAGCGTTCGTTTGCTATCGCATGCTCCCAGTTTCATATTTTCATTGGTGTGCACAGCGTCATTGATGTCATTGAAAATCCACCCACAACCAAAAGGGGGCCAACTACGTTGAAATGGATTTCCAGCAGGTGTGCTTCATTGGCCAGCATCGAATCGAAGTTTGACGGACTAGCAATCGTCACCGTTAGAGAGGGGCCCTATATTTTGTGATACCCTTCGGGCAGTGTAAGAATCACAGCAAAAAAAAACGAACTGTAAAATTCTCCTCGGGCTCGGAAAGGATTGATTGAAATGCATTAAAACCGCTTCGTTTCAGCGCGAGAATTTTCGACGATCCATGGGCACCGAAAGACAACTGCGCGGCAACAGCACTTCCTTTTCGATAAGTTTTGCTTTCGGCCAAGCTAAAAGCAGGGTGAAATTCTAGTCGGTGGGGGTGAATGGTGGTTAGGAAAAAAGTTTTTCCCGCACAGCAGCTCGACAACTTTGTGGTGACCTCGGAGCCGAGAGTGCTTCCGACTTCCAACGTTCCGTTCGAGAGCGGACTAAAAGACCCTCAAGGCAGCTCGAAAAATAAAGCTACGGGCAGCATATAATGGCACGCAAATGATTGATAGTAAACAGTGGCAATTGCAATGTTCGATTGTCCTTCAGCAATCGTTGTGCCCGATCGCATGACCCTTCCAGTCCAAGCTGATTGCAGTAGGTTACGAGCTACGCATGAATGTGTCTACCGCTGCTGGATCCACTTTCCCGAAGGTTTTCCCTCATTGACCGGGTCTGGTGGGGGCGCATGGTGCCGCTTGACTGCAATCCGTCAGTTAGTCAGTCAAGTGGCTACTTGCTCACTCCGGCCGTGGTTCCTGCCAATCCGATCCGGGCCAATCTAGGTCAGACAGATATACTCGAAGCGTCAGCGTTGATACTTGCAGGGTGTTTGATTTCCTGTTTTTCTCGAATCAGTGTTGATAATCCGCACTGGGAAGTGGGCGGCAGCGTCTAATGCCTTGTATGTATGTTTGGTATGTACCGTTGTTTACGGTTGGTCGTTCACAAAAAGGCCGACCAACAAATAGATTGGCTGCGTACGGGTTCAACGCTGAAACACAATCAGATTCGGTTTTCTCTTCTCGTTTGCCACATGCGGCCATAAATCCATTTGCGAAAGTCTTTGATCAGTCTATTATCGAGATCGAATTATCCAATATTATTGACAGCGGGGTGTTCGTATGGCATTCAATGCTCTTTTCATGAGTTTGTGTCGATAGGAACAAATCGGGTTATGCTCAAGGATGAACGATCGGCTCATGAGAGGCATCTGAACCTGGTTGCCATGTTGTGGACGCATTTACGAAAACGAAAATTACACTTTTTAATACGGTGTTAATCTACATGCTCTACAATCGATAATGATTTTATAATACCGATGTAAATGTTTTAAATGTACGTTAAATGTATAAATAATAAGTCGATGAATGTACTAATTTACTATGGTAGCAGTTAAGCAACATATGTTGTTTTACCAAACAACAATTGTAATTCGAATGTTTACTATTAAGCTCATTTCAATTCACAACGTTTTCCAAAAAAGTGAACCGACGTCCTACTGAAAATGGTAATCATATGTTAAGGGTTTAACAATTTTAATATAAATGCTTTGGTAAGTGATAAGTGATCATTTCAACGGTTAGTGATTCTGATTCATTTAATCAAACAACGATTCGACGTAAGCACTTTTGTCATTCATTGTTACCGACGCAACCATCCAGTTGGAATCGGCAATGAAACGGCCCACCGAATCCCCCAATACCATTAAATATTGTCCGCTGTTTTCCTTTACACTTAATCTTACAGCGTTGTGAACCGTATGCGTGAGGCAATTTATTTTTACTACCCTGTTTAAAGCAGTGTCCAGTTCACTTCATCCATGTACGGTTGTGTTCGGTGTGATTGCTCGTAGAAAAAAATAACGCACTACCCAGGAAAATATGCTGTTGCAGGCTTCAATCATTGTTATTTCTCAATCGGCGTGAATCTGGCTAGACTCCATGATTTTGTGTTTATGACAGATTTGGAATAGGTGAACTTCTACCCGAATGGCCACGAGCTTCTGCTACTAGCGTCGCAAATTCGTTCCAAAAGCCGAACCAGTTGTACGGAAATGTGTTTTTTATACCCAATAAATCGAGAAGAATGTGGAAGAACACTCTGGTACGTGCTGCATACCTTCCTCAGGTGAAATGGTACATTATCGTTGTTATTCGGCAATGTAACCGAATGCCGTGGACAGCATTGTCATACTGTATTGAACAGCGTGAAAACTAGAAGAGAAATAGTCCTATTCATCGTTTCGTATGCAGAAATTTGTTCATAAATATATTTCGACGTGGTGGAAAATAGGAAAGCCATTATCATCCGTGTTCCGGTGTCGATGTTTGCAACCTTAGCTTCCGGCATGGTTTCCTTTGTAAAATCTTAAGATTTTGCGAAAGTAGGAATGCCACAGGAAGTTTGGCGAGGCGAGAGAATTGAATAAACATATCCCATGTTACTAGCAGGACATCGGTTACGTTGCCCCTTACCGGCATCGGTGGCGGCGCGTGTGTGGCTCGTTTGAAACAGAAGTAAAGGGCCCACGGGAGGATTCGTTTTGTATCGTCACGCGTCGGTATAAAGCCCTATCAAATCTGCTATGTCCTCTCAAGGGATGCAGCTTCCGAAGGATACTTGCTCCCTAACCATTCGAAACTCCTGTTTCATGGTATTGAAATGAAATAAAACGAATCCTTTTCGCCGCCCAAGTGGCAACGTCTGATTCTTTTTTACTAAGTTTTACTGAATTGTCGGCTTCTTTGGGGTGTATTAGGGATACTGCAGGGATTTAAATCGGGGCGACTGGAGAATCGGATTGAACCACAACATCGGTTAGTTTCAATATTCAGATGGCCGTTAAATGCTATCAATTGTAGGTTTATTTCCAAAAGCATTATTTATTATGCTACCATATAATCAACAGCAACCAAACAACAAATTTTAATCATTTATTCAACCATTTAGGAAAATTAATCTGCAACAAGCAATACTTTGTAACTGTTGTTAGCCCCAATGAAAAGAGCAAACACAAGCAAACTAACATAAGCGATCGTATGGCTGACAACGGCAGGAAATTGAAAATTAAATAACTAATTGATGTTTACCACCACGTGTACCGCATAATTATGTGTATTGTGCAAAATCTTTTCAAGTACGACAGAAATCGATTTCTTTTTAACAATGTTCCGCATTCACTGTGCGCGTTGGGCGTAGTGAATTTTCAAGTACAAAAACTCTCTCGCGTCACCTGTATTTTTTGTTTCGTTCGCAATACTATTATTCAAATGATCTGTATCACTGAAAAGGGTAAAGGAGCATCAATTGAGGACATTACATTTCAAAGTGTTTTTTTTTCGTTTTAAAGTGAAAAATGAACATCACTTCTCGGTATTCGGCGATAGTGTAGATTGTTAGTAGATAGTAGAGATAGGGTAGAGATAGTGTAGATAGTAGAGATTGTTTGCGGAGTGCTTCGGAACGGGCGAACTGAATGCAATCCATTAGGTTCGCCAAGTAATTGCATAATTGCCGTTGAAAATGATTTAGCCCACTGCAGTTAATGGCCGTTCGAAAATGAATGATCCAACAGAATGTTACGAAAGAAATCGGAAAGAGAGCGAGAGAAGAAGGAGAAAAACTTTCTGTAAAACGCAATATTTTTATTTCTGCCCTTGAGTACCAAGATCCGGCCGGCCAGCGGATGATGCAAGCCCGATGAGTTTCATCAAAAGATTGTTATCTTACAGAATGTGCCATTTTCGCAGAGCAGAGTTTCAGCCAATTTCTGCGGCTGATTGAGTGCCCACAGCTAGAGCACAAATGGCCGTTAAATGCTTTTGCTCAGACCTTATTACTTAGGTGTACCATAAGTTTACAGGGCGATATGATCATGCCCCGGTGCCAGGGAAAAGTTATTACGACTAGCAAACCAGTAAAACTGTCCGACTACGGAAGAAGTCAAATAGAAAGTTTGGCAAAACCTTCGTCCCATTGTGTTAAGCTTGTTTTCTTCCTTTTCTGAGCGTACTTTGGAGTTAGTCCTGTGTTTTGATAATTTTATTTTGAAGCAGTACCATCGGACGGACGACAGGTAAGACAGGATATGCGGGTAGTCGGTCTTTACGCTTACTGAAACGTTGCTTCCATTGGGAAACTTTTCTTTAAACTCTCGACCCCGTATGTGCACTGGATTTCTCCTGTGCTTAATATCGCACTTTTTCTGCTTTTTCTTTGTGTACGGAACAATTTCCCGGCACCACATGCCTCTCCTGGTGCTCTCAGTACCAGCCGGGAAAGAGCATTTATGTAACGGGGCGACACTTTACGGCGGCTCTGGCATTTTATTTTTATTTCTTTGTGATGTTTTTTTCGGTGGCATTACCTTTCCAGTGTACGCACAGCGTTCCAGCCACGGTACACCAGGCTGTGGGGTTCTCATGGTCGGGTTACGAGCAGATCGCCGCGAGATACAACACAGGCCACAGGATTCCAGGACCGCAGCGCCCGAAGTAATGCTTCTCGGCAAAGAGAAACTAGAAGTATCACAAATCAAACTTTTAGTAAACTTTTGCTAGCTTCTTTCCGAGCAGGATTTAAGAAAAGAGGCAAAAGCGTTGCTTCTGCTGATGATGCAGATGCATCGTTTTCCCGTTCTATCGCCGTCTCGCTCCGCTTCGATGTGCCTGTCGTTTTTGCCCTCTTTATCGCGGTACAAAGGTCCAGAAGTCACCCGGAGAATGATAATATCAAAGTTTTTCCATTAAAATTTTACAGCATCTGAACGTACTTACGAAACGGAGAAGAACCCGGTGCAGGACCATCGCGTTATCGCCCGCCACGAATCGGGGCAGCGCCATGCAAGGATATTCGGTACGGCGATGCAGCGAAAGGTGCGGAAGTTAAATTGCAGTTAGTGTTTATAATCAGATTTTGTGCAATGAGTTCAATTTAATTTCTGCTACTTTGGTTGGCGAATCCGCCATCATTGCAATCGTCGTTGGCGAGTGGCAAGCTTTTACGCGATTAACTTCTCGGCACAGTCTGCCTAGGATTCCGGTTACAGTGCTTCGCTTGTTTAGCAGCAAATGATGAGATAATCTTTGGGCTTTTCTGCTTATTGCAGTTAATCGGTTCTTATGTATTTCCCCGTTCCGAAGCAATTCCTCATCATGGTCTCTCAGTGTTCATTTGACTACTGTTTGCCGTTTGGTTGGTTCTACTACTGAACACATTTCTACTACATTCTAGTGAAACCCTTCTGCTGATGCCTTGACGATACTAATAGTATAAGTGTTATGCTTAAGAGCTACAACACGAAATAGTTCTTCAATTACTTACAAAAAACAGCTTATTGCTGCTGTCATTACTACATTTAAAGTTTCGGTCGAATGGTTGTTTCGTAAAACAATTAGAAATGCCTTAATTGCTCGTTGCATCGCAGAAGCCGCCAGCACCTACCTATAAGTATCTTATATAACGAAGCAATATGCACAAATTTCAAGTGTCAGCAAAAATTGAAGCATTTGCCCCTGTGTTGAATGTTTTGTGAATATTGTTAGATATCATAAATAATGAAAATGTTGACAACAGCGTTATGAATGATGAGAAAGTTTTGCCCATCACAATCGCCTTCAAAGTTTGAAGAAAATTGATACGATGATAGTCACTAATGCTTTTCACGACAGAGCAAAATGACAAACGTCACCTTCCAGCGATGATCATATAGCACATTTCGGGCGGTGCCATGATGATCTGTGTTTCATTATACTTCATGTGTATCGTATCTGGTGCGAAGTTGCTTCGTTGTGCGCTAGTCCTTGAAATCTTTGAGTGACGTGAGGAATATTTTCAATCAACTTTCTTATATGTTCGGTAAGCGTTCGAATCGAGCTTTGCAAAAACAACAAAAGAATGTTATATTGAACGATCTGATAGCTTTTACTGTGATAACTATGTTTGCTGTAAATTTTTGGCTAAAAACATTTAAAGCAGATATAAAATCATTTTACCGCCGCTCGTTTGAGCTTTATCTTCTTATTTTGAAGTTTCGTTCGAAGTATTTTACACAAGCAATGGAGATATATTTGCTTGAAACTTCAATCAAACTGAAATGAAATTGATTCTGATGTACAGTCTGGTACCTATTGTTTTGACGAAAAATGAACAGAACTATCTCCACGTGCATGTGATTCTGTTTTAGTGTATGGAGCGATTACATAACAATTTGTGTCGCCATTTTGCGTGCTAAGCAATATTGTGAACGGTCATTTCAAATGAAGCAGGCACAAAGTCCAGGCGAAGTAGTTTAGCTATGTAGCAGAATGATAAGTGTTTCTAATGCATGACTACACATTGTTGATTCGTATCCAGAAATTGGAAAAGCGAGATTTTTATGATTTATATGAAATCAATGAAGTATAACTTTCGATCTTAACGATAACGATTTTACGATAAAGGTTTCAAGTACTTGCGAGTATGGGAACGCAGTTTTACATAAACTCATATTTATATAGTCACAAGTATTTTCAAATGTCTGTATTTGCCAACTATGGGTGTTCTTATAGTAAAAAAATGGAATCTATTTTTAAAACATGATGTCGTATGTGATCTAGCTTTAAGTAGCTTTAATAGAGGGTAAAATCGCGAAAGTTTATGTTCGAACACATAAATAAAGCACGCAAACCCAGTTGCGGTAACAATATAATTCCATATGTTTCTAATTTACTTCCAAAATATGATTAATAAAAACTGTGACTACAAAGTTACAAAGTTGATAGTTGCCCTCGAAAGATTAGATGCTGTTAGTTCGACAAGTCCTTAAGTCGATTTTCTTTCGCAAGAAACAATTCAGGAAACGCACTCAGCCTCAGGTCGTGTCGGGCTGCAGGACGTACAAGTTTTAATCATCGTCAACGTAGACTGATTGGACTTAGCATCCGCCAAACTATTTTCGTCATCTCACGCTGTTGTGCCTTTGAAACAGCAGAAACAGTAGGTTTTCCAGGGAAATTTTCGGGCTAGATAATTCCATCGAAAAAGACACGTTATCAGGAAAATATGGTTGCTATTATAAAACTGAAAGCATTGTTTCTGCCGTACTTCTATAAGGTGCACAAAAGTGTTTTGTTAATTGAAAATTATTATAATTAGTGAAGGAAACGTAAAAGGCGCCGTTGAATTATTCATAATGATGTTTGCGCTGGCCCGCTGGCACTCGTTCTGTCGCTAAAGTGTCAAACTGTTGTGCAGGAAACTTGGGTGAACTTTTTCGGTCCGACCTTCCTAAACGTAGACACCTCAACAACGGCGGAAATTTCAACGCCGAACGCACACCATTGCTGTGTAGGAGAAGGTGGCAACGGAAAGAAGGTCATGGTTGTGATGAGCTATGCCGGAAACATCACCCTGGCGAGCAGTTGAAATGAAACTTCCGGACTTACCGGCCAGATACATACCGGTTCTGGGTTTCTTCGGTTCAACTGCCTGATTATTATTGGATGACACGGGTGGAAAGTTTTGGATGCGCTCCTTTTTTATTTGTTTATGGGTGGGGTGGTTTCGGTAGGTTCTTGTAAGACCTTCTGACATCTTAGAACGAAGGCGGGCAGTTAAATTTTGCGTGGATCCAGCGGGTGATACAATGTTGAGTTGGTAGGATAAGCGACCGACCGGGACGGACTGTAGTAGATCTTAGTGATTGATTACTACAATAAAAAATGACTTTTTATGCTAATACTTATAGCGAAGCTTTAAATTTTTCTCTCTTTTTTGTGAAACACGCTTTAGCTTTTACTGATCAATCGTTCTGCTAAAGCACTTTCAAAGCTACAGTGCAGGGTCTCGGGCGTATTTTTGTCACACGATTCAGCCGTTCCGGTTTTCCCAAAGCACCCTTCAGAAGCGTACTGCCAGAATGATCGCTTCAATGCTCAAGTACTTCGTGTACTCAACTTAATTCACCGAACGTAATGTTCAATTATCCCTGGACGGAAATTTTCCAAGCGAAAAAATGGTCCCAAAAATACCGCCAAAAACGGAAAGCGTGGAAAAAGAAAGGCGAAACGCTAGAGTGGAAAGCTCGGAGCTCGAAGCAAGGTGCTCGTTCGTGGGGGGCCAGACTGGGCAAACCCACAAACAGTTTAGAGTGTCGGTTGAGGGATTTATTCGCTTTTCAAGAATCGAAAGAAATCCTTTCCGGAGCGAGGGTTTCCACCAGACATTTTGCCGCTAAAGAGAACCCTTTCGTGACGCGGTTTGTTTTTTTCCTCGTGCAGACTATTAGTAGATAAAAATGTGGCCAAGAGAAATTGGGCGAAAGACGACAGGGAAACAACATGCTTTTCTCTCTATCCCGTTCAGTTTTTATCCGACGCATAATTCTCAAACGTCTATATTGCAGCTTATAAAATAAAAACCTTGTTTTCGGAAGACTTACGCTTCGTTGCCTTTTATGAAGCATTCGCTCTGGTAGGGTGTGGCAGTTCACAAAACTGGTTACAACGCTTCATCAAAGAGATGGCCAAGCATTACTTACAGGAAGCATTAGCACCAGCGATACGCATCGAACCCTTATCTTCTTCGAGTGGCGGTATTAATAATTCTAGATCGTCAACATTCGGCTTCTCACAATGGCCAGCCGAGGAGCTACAAGTAGGCAGCGAGTGGGCGAGGCTACACGATTAGCGACAAGCAAAGCGATTGTTTCGAGGGCTGCCAAGGCGAGCTTTAATCTGCCCTTCGGCGAAACGAGCGGGGTGTTTGGGTAGGGCGTTTCTACCGTGACGCTTTACACTTGAAATGATTTATTAAAATATAAGCGTCACGAACACGGCGTCACGAATGATGAGTTGCGTAAGATGGACCACCTGTTGTTGTTTCGGGGGTCCGGGAAGCTCACACCGCGAGAGCGAACTATATGGTTTTATTGTGTTTGAGTTATGGCCCTTGTGTTTTGGTGCTCAAACTTCTCATATATTTTGCTAGTAATTTCTCCAACATCGGTCAGACGACAATTCGCGGAACGCTACGAGACCTCGCGAGTTGTAGCGTATTTTGTACCAATCACTCAAGAGTTATTGTTGAGTTATTCTCTTAATGGAAGCTTAGTGTATTTAATGCCTTTTTTGCAAAATAATTCAATAATTGCTGTAGTCAACCTTACCAGAGTATGAGTTGGTTTTATGATCGCTACAAGTACACAAGCTTGAATGAAAGGACACTCTGTGGGTAGGCACAGCTTGGCACCACGCACAGCTTGGCTGGTGGAGACGAAAAGCAAGAAACTCAAGGAAAATCAAGAAACTCGAGGAAAATGGAAATTTGTACCTTATGCGTCCCCAAAAACGAAGGAGGAATGTCATTCCTAAAGAACAGCATGAACAAATTGAATTAAATGCAAAATGATGGCACGCCCACTTAACTGTGAGTTTCTACGTTTCCATTCTTGAACCCGTCGTAATTAGCATTGTGGGAACGAATTCATGTCAAACGGTATTAAATTTATACGAATGCAAACGATGTCACTAATATTTGCAATCGATCTTTGCGGTTGGGACTTTTTATTGCGATGAATTTGCTAATTTTGTCAATTTGTCTACTATTTTGGTTTTTCGACCAAAAGAGGATATTGGTTTTTCGAGAGAGGATATTGGCTATATTCTGCCCTGGACCGGAGTTCTTGTTAGAACTCTACGGTTTCTACCTTCCCTCTTGGATCTCTTCTCGAGTACGAACCGCTGACTCTTATTTTGTCATTATATTACGCCTGCTGTGCTGGTGATTTGTGAAGAGGCGGACATAGTATGGCCGACACAAGGCTGGCTCGCTGCGAAACCGAACCCAAAACCAGCGAACACAAACAAACAGCTCCCAACACGTGGAGTTGAGGTATAGAGCGAAGCAAAACAATAGAAAAGGAAGCCCGGTTACACGGAAAATAATAACGCAAACAAAAACCATACCACGAGTGCGATGGTTATGCTGCCGGCACCTATGTACAGGATATTGTCATCGCAATGGCAATGACGAAGGTCGGAATGAATGTTTTGCTACCGCCGGAGCCGTCGCTTTCATGCACATCCTGTGCGGAGCTTCGGTTTAATTTCGTCCGTCTGCTCGTTCCGGTCAGTGTCCGCATTCGGCCGGTTGTCCAGGCCACTGTTGGGAGCCGAGCGGTCGGGAACGCGTCGTTGTTTAACGAATGTCAACATTTCTTAACACGGAAAATTTGCGCTTTCTTTGCGTAGGACCACACTCCGGAGCGCAACGCCGTAGTTCGTTTTTCATCGTCTGCCCAGCTCAACTCGAAAAGCGCGGAATTGTGGAGCCAAACGTTTAATTCTGGTACCAGCCCGAATTGGAGGAGGTACGGGGTGACGACCGAATTTTTGACATGGTTCCTCTGTGTCACCAAACCGAGCGGCGTCCTTTAGATGCGGGATTCACTCGAACTTGTGCATTATCCATGCTCGCACAGGATAGAAATCTGTGGACAATAAGTAGAAGTTAGGATTACAGACATTCTCTAGCGTCTTGTTCAGATAATAAAGGTAAAAACAGGGCAGGCATGTGGATGTGTGCTCGAGAGTTTTTAGAGCCGTTTGCTGTGCAGCAGCACGATCCAAACATGATGACAACTAGGCGGATAAAGAACAATGGCGGTGAGTAGCAGAGTATTTCGAGGGGCTTTTGTAAGGAGTTCATGACATTATCGGTTTTTCGGAACATACGTTTTGCGTCACTCTAGACGGTAAGCATTGTTATCCGAGAAGAAAAGAGGATTCCAGCGATTTCTAAAGTGGATAAAAAATAACTGCAAAAGTAATGGTACTTTACCCAAAGAATTAGTACGGAATAAAGTCTATACATTTAGAAATCTTTTCTGGCGCACTATCAGCTGATAGATAAAATCGGTGTTGCAACAGCAGAAGTAATATGATACAGCCGTTAAGCACTGAGCAGTGTTTTGGAACGTAACAAAACAACTCTTTTCACAACTATCGAATAAGTTGCGTTAGCTTAAAATTGAAATCTTTTAGAGCCGGCAACTTTGTATGGTTGCATTATTCACATGTATGGTAGCTATTAGATGACAAGTAGTGGGGAATTGTTAGTCCAAATGTACAAATCGTTTTGTTTTCAGTAGTGATGAAATGTATTATTGTAATAGCTTAGAGTATCGTCACTGACCACCGAAGAATAGTTTCATGTGATATTTTGATCATCGATTTTCTAGTCATAGCCCATCAAACGAAATCCAAAAAACACATTATTTCAGCCATTGTACAACGGAAGATTCCAGTTGAATTTCCCCATCAGTAAATGAACTGCAGAATTGCGTAATGTAGCGGAAGAATGTAAAATAAAAGAAGAACCTCGATTCATATAAAAAAAATTTAACACCAGGAGAGGACTGCAATGGGTTTGGAGTCCTCGTGCCGGAATGACAATGGTCGGATAACAATCTCATTAGTTACGGTCAGGGCCAGTTGCGGTAGTAACCGATAGCAGACTTACAGCGGCCGGCCTTTTGCACCCGCTATTATGCGAAGTGGAAACCTCCGAAGCTGAAGTACATTGAAGGATTTTTTCCAACGCACTTGCCAAGTCACCGGAAGCAGCTTGTGTCCGAAAATATAAAGGCTGTGGCTGCAGCGATTTCTCTGCATCAAAGCTGCTTCCTACCGTTTTGCTGTATGGTTGTGTAGTGCTGTTGATTTTGATGAAAGATTTCTATCGTTCACCCGGACTTGATGCTGAGCGCCTTTTTTCCTCTTTTTGTGACGGTTGTATCCGACTCAGAATTTATCTAATCAGTGTCGGTCTTCCTCGTTATGAGTGCCTAAGAGGGTTGCAAAAAGTGTCCGATCATCATTAACAGCAACGAGCTCGGAAATTTACGTTGAACAGAATGGAATTCAGTAGAAGAGCACAACTTAAATCATACGGAGCACCAGGCGCCTCTACTCAACATCTGCAGCCTGTTTTAAGTTATCTGCAGAGTTAATTTTCACTAAAAGTAAATTTAATAAATTTCCATTTCTGTCTCATTTAAGCCGGGTTTGGGAATGTTAGTTTTTTGATGTTGTACCGAGATTTAGATTCTGGTACTAATGATATTTAACTTTTGCTTTATCAAACTACAATTTGAATACATCCGAAATTGCTGGTGGAGATTATAGCTCTAAATTCAATAAACTATCTTGTATTTTCAGAACTCCAAATTGACGACACGCTGGATAAAGCGTACAACTGAGCAGAGTTAAATGTACCATGCAGACGTACATGCAGCAGGTTTTGTTCGATCGTGGTACGTCCCATGCAGTGAATCATGAGCCCCGGGTTTCCGCCGCACTGGAGTGACCATAAATTCTTCTGTGGCGTCGATCCGACTAAAATTTGGTGGTATACTTCGGTGGCTGCAGTAGTAAAATATAACTGGGAAATGCTCGATCGTTGCGAACCCGGGTGACCTTCCTGTCGCAGCTACGTTGCAATTATCTGATTTACTAGCAGCGCAACGGAACGGTAGCAGTTGAGTTTCTGCATAAGATTGGTGTATTAGGGCGACCCATTGTAGCTGGTCGAGGGCGCCACGCTAGTAGCAAACTCCGTGGTTCGCTTCCTCCCAATGCATGTAAGAGCCTGATTACGCCGATTTCACAGCCGCAGGTTCAATTAGTTTTCAATGTACGCCCCTCGTTGCGTTGGCCGTGTCAGCATGAATTTACAATCGAACTTGTACATGGACGTCCGGGAGGGCAGCGCATGACTGCGCCCGGTTTCCGTAAATGGCGGCCAGTACGCATGGTGAGAAACACGCCAGTGGCGTTGGTTCGCACGCTACCGGTAAGCTGATGCTTTCACTCCATTCGGTTTAACTTTCAATGCTTATAATCTAAATGATGATGACGAGGAACGTTAGGCACGCTAAAGTCGCTCAAGAATAGTTGAAAAGGCTCATGATTTCAAATCATTTCGCAATAAACCGTTCACCGTGGGGTGTTGTGTTAGTAGATTCAGCTTCGAGTTGTTGTGAGAGACGCTCGGTAATAATCGGCTAATGCAATTTAGACCAAATAACAGTTACCACATCAACTATCAAAGAAACCACAGAATGTTTTGCGTCTCTTCATATAAATTTAAAAAAGCATAACAAAAACACTAACCACAAGCGGTAATAAAGCTATTTTGAAATCGTAACAAAAACACCTCCTTTGCTAGAGTAAATATCGCATGTTTACATTTGTACAAATAAAAAAGGAGTGTGTAATGTCTCGCCTGCAGAAAGCCTGCAAATTCTGGCCCCTCCATGTCCCTGTAGCAAGTTGTGCTGAAGCAAATCAAGTGAACACACGTTCGTTATACATACGCAACGACAACATTGCTTAGACAGGCCTAACTTCCGATAAAATCACGGCAGAAATGCGGCACTAACGGTAAGAAATCCTTTTTCTCTACCGAGCTCAGTTGAGCGTACGGGAAACACAAAAATGTTTCGCTTCGCTGGAACAACCTTTGCCGCAGTTGGCTGTTTCGGATTTTTTTACGTACATGATAATCCAATTTCATCACTCACATTTAGATCGAGGCAAATTCCGCTGTTTACCCAATATCAACAAATTTTGGTTGCCATCGAAACGGCGTCACTTTCTCGCTTGGCTTGGTAAGCTCCGCCGGAACTGAGGCTAAGCGGATCGAAAGTAATCATGAAATCTCGCTACTTTCACCAGTGCCTGTGACCCGTGTTCCGGTGTGTCCTAGGAGGTCTGTCACAGGTTCGATTGGCAAATGGTTAAGCCGGCAAATGGGCCGGCCGCTCTTCCGGCAAGTAATCCTTTTGATCGCAACTGGTTTATTTCCCCACTCTGACTTCCGTTTGCGGGGCCACCTTGTGCCCATCACAGGATACTACAAACGAGTTCAAACGGAATGATAAGAACGAAATGGAAGAAAGTTTTGTTGCTGTCTTTACCAGAGCTTCATTTGCGGTCGGAATGGAAGCCGCAAGGTGGCTTTTAAAGTTTAGAAATCCGTTTGTGGGATCACGCGGTCACCCTTCTGTCCCATTCCGAACGTAAATGCGGAAAAAGTGTTATCCATCGGTCTTTGAGTTCAAGTTTCGTTTCTGATGCATTTGAAAGCTACACTTTTTAATAAATTAATTATTTTGTACATTTGTATATTCTGGCAGATGGCGGGTGATATTTTTTTACGCTTCGCAGTTGACGAATGATTTTTATGCATGTCAGGAACATTCCGGACTTTCTTGGACAGTTATACTAAGAAGAACCCATCAAGCAAACTCTAAGTCTGCTAAGAATAAATAATATTTTTTATTTGAAGAAGCAGCACTTGGAATACGGTCAAGATTTGCAGATAGTAGATAGTTTGAAGCTGTTTAGGAAGTGGCTCAGTTACGTTCTTATGCTTGTATTGCTACTGCAATTCCACCAGCTGTTAATTAGCAGTTAACTGATGCTCTTTTATCATCGAACTCCAATTTCAGAAACGACTGATGAATGCAATTACATCCGACAGGTATGTAACGGTAGAGATTCATAACGTCAGGCATAGCATTGTCTGCAATAGCGTTGTACAGTAAAGATTTCTACCAGGTTGGAATGTGGTTAGCAGTAGCCAGCAAGAGTTGGTAATCCTGAGCTCCCTAGGGAACTCTTGGTAATTGAGCTAGTGAATGGTTGCGCTTGGAATCGGTCTCGCTGATCAACTAGCGAACTCAACGGTGGGAAAGTTGTTTCGTGGTTGCCATACTAGTTTGTTTGACTGTGTGAAATGAATCCACGATCAATGTAACAAGAAAAGCCCAATACATACTTCAATTATCTGTTTGAAAGCATTTCAGTGGGCGAAATCTGGGTCAGAGCATGAGCATGTGAAGGTTGCCCTAAAAGATTTGATGAAGTAGCTTAAAACATAATTTATTGAGAAAATAATTTAGTAAAAGTTTTAGTATAGTAAATGTGGTTGTGATGAGGTGTTGATGTTATGTGAAAACCGACTTCAATAAACGTCAAAGTCAAAGTTTTCATTCTCCTTAAGGAGCTTTCAAACTAAACTGCTTGGTCATATTTGTTTGGTTTTATGTTCTTAAACGCTAGACGAAGTGTTGCCTTGTTTGATATGAAATTGTTCAAGACCAGTGTATAAGCTTATCCTATTGAGCCACACCGCAATGGTGCCGAGTTACCGCTGAACCCAGCAAAGTGTCTGCCCAAATGCACAAGCCTAGGCTCGACCAGCACTACTGAGGTTACCGCTTTTGGCCCAGAGTCCTGCGGGTTGCTGGGTGCTGGGAGGAAAATATGTGGCAACCGATAAAATCTAAATTGAATTCACCACTCGTTTTATATTCTAATATAAATGCAAATGCTGGCCACCGGCGTTGACGTCGGAAGCTTAGTAAGCATTAGAACCGGGGTTTGTATTTTTCGAAACATAAAACGTCTTCCAGATTCGCTTCGTGCCCATTGACGCTATGTCGCCGCTTTCACTCGATGCCCTCGGTCGGTGTTGCAAGGGCATATAAATCCATCGGCGGCCACAATCGATCTGCGAGAAAAAATGGACGATGGAAAAGTATTTTTCTGAAGCGTGTGTCAAGCAATGAGTCGATGTTTTTCAAGAAATTTATGTGTATGTGTATGTGATTGAGCCCAGATTGGAATCAGAGTTGACAGTAGATAAATATTTTTTATTAAACTAATTGGTTTTCTTCGTTTTGTTATAGAAGAAACATATAAAATTTGCATTATTATTCATTGATTATTCGGATATCTATTTGCGATTGTGAACTAAATAAGTTGTTAGATTACATTTTTGATGTTTCGTCTAACTTATGTTTGATTGTGATCATTGCTTTCGGCACTATGCAATATTAAACGTGGATTGACAAATTAAGAAATCCCATCAACTTTAATTGTGTTCAATTGGTTTTTCGATCTTTTTTTAATCATATTATCGCTAAACTTAACCAAAACCTAATTTTAATTTGTCAAAACTTTTAGAACTGTGCTCTTAGCTTGAAACATCCTGCAGTGTCTTATACAGTTTCAGCTCCAAGACATTGCAGCGGTACGCAACTGAGAAAAATCTGATTATTGTTTTTTTTCTCTCAATAGCCTTAAAAAGGTGTGCAAAGATGATCAACCACACAACACATTAACTACATCAAGGTGAAGTTTTTCTGCGGCCCCTACGCGACTTATTTGAAGGGATGAATATTTACGTACCTGAGCAAAGGACAATTTTGTGGAAGATTCCCATTCAAAAATTAATATGCACCATGGAAGCGAATTCCATTTTTATGTTGATTCGTCGCTTCATGAATTGTTTTATTTCATTTCTTCATAACGTGAGTATAATCGGGTTTGCTCTGTTTCGTCAACGTTGAGCCAATCGTACTGGAGTTGATTGAGGCTAGAAAAGAGCTCTTTTTATACAGTTTCGGCAGACTCTTGCTCAACTACAATGGGCTTTGAGCGGAAGTCGGACTGGAAACTCGGATACCGAGTGCCTTGTGCATCGTTGTCGTTGGAATGGCAAAGTACGATGCAGAAGTCATACCTTCTAAGGTATGGCAGATGGAAGAAGACACTTTTACGATGTTCCATTACCATGTTACTCACGCCCCATAGTAAAATGTTACAACGTCAGTGTGGTTTTCATTTAATATTTATGAAAAAAAACGTGCCGGTGGCCTCAAACGCGGCCCTGTTTGGCAAATGCTTGCTGTATCGGTAAACGCGAAACAGGTGACAGTCGGCAGTTGAGAGCAGGATTAATCTTTTTGATGAGTGAAGCGAGAATCGCTAGAAAATATTCATCTTCGTTGATGGTGCTGAGAACTGCTGGGAAGAGGAACAAGACACAGAGAAACATAACAAACGAACGTGCTTAAAATTTCACTTTCAAGATAGTCTTTGTAACCAACACAGCTGGTCGAAGTCTCACAGTGTTGTGAAAAATAGATGCACTCTACATATTTAATACTGTAAAGATATGGATATGAGTTAAACGAATGTGTGTTTTACTATCCGCATAGTTATTTTGCTTATCTTGCTTTATAATGAAGGAATCATGGTGATGGAGGATCATGTGAAGGATTTATAATTGACTGTTAAGTTAAGCTTTTGTATTGGTTTATTAGTACACGCATGAACATTACAGTTTTCTAAAACTTGGGGACTGTAAAAACATTCTCTATTGTGTTTTTACATGAGACCATCTGTTAAAAATTTACGGTTTGAACATTTTTCATTGCCTACGTATCGAGTTTTTATGAGTAAGTCGGTGAGACGTACGCTACGTCGGTTGGAACACCGGTTACATTTTTTATTGCTGGCCAACGTCCAACAAAAGAACGTAAATTGCAGTTATTAATCGTTTGACTTGTATCGATTAGTGCAATACATCCAGCTGTCTAGGCAACGGATTCATCTCAGTTGCTTATACGTGCCACGTGAATGCTGAATACATGTTTTGCATCCTTATCTCTTACTAGTATACTAACTAACTTTTACTTGTATAAAGTATTTTATCATTCATAAAACGATAATGGAGTAGAATTCTGTAAAATTTCTATTTTCAACAAATACTTATAACACATCATGTTGAATAACATGTTGTTGGCATGTTAAATAAAAAACTTTTGAATTCTATTTTAAGCAAAGCCAACGGCAATTAGTAAAATGATCGAGATGATAGATGAAGCCTTTTGTTTATATCGTTGTTATTGAATTGAATCTTTTAATTTGATAAACCTTCTTCACTATGTTATAATCTTTCATAAGCAGTGATTTGTGATCATTTGAGGTGCGACTTACGAGTACAAACACCATGTTCTACTAGTGAGTTCTATCAGTGTCGTGCGCAGGAGTAAGGATAGCAGTATTAAACTTGTGAAAGTAATTAAAACAGTTTGCTGAAGAGATTTGTCCCTCTTTTCCCAGAAGTATATTTAGGAAGCTTATCTTTCACTAGAACTTGCGCCCTGTAGCGTGATGCAACGATGTAATTGTTTGACCAAAGCCCATGTTGCTTCGCTCTCTCTCTCTTTTCCAAATTATACTCTGAGGGACATTTGATGCACTGTTGTTCTGTGTGGTTCTTTTAAATCAAAAAACTTTGCCTCTTCTGACGTTGAACTGGTTTACGATGGGATATTGAAGAATCACTGCGATAAATGTATTTGGTATGGTTGTTATCCTTCACTACCAACCAGTACTTGTCGATTAGTTAAAGACCGATTAAGTTTAGTTTTATGGATATTGTTAACTTAAATCTGTTAAATTACTATTTTCATTTTTTCGTTCAAACACTTTACATTCAAACACGTGAAATGATAAATAAGAAGGCGAAGCACAGCTCACTTTTAACAATATGTGATGAATCATTGCAGAAGTCGATAAATCATCGATGCTTCGTTAGGACAGGAAAATCTCCCGTTATAGGACGGACCGTAACAAGCAGACAATATCGATACCTTCTGTTACCGCTTGCCAGGTTAGCTTAATTATGCTCAGGACACCCTTATCGATTTTACTGGGTTTTTCTCACGTCATTCGCTCAACGTACGGACAGCTGGGAAATTCAAAGTATCCCTAGTGACTCATTTCTACTTTGTTCTTATGGGGAAAAATAACGGCCAAATCCCTACGAGCTTAAAGGATTTAATAATAGGCGCAGGGTTCGTTCTGTGGGGCACTTAATTATGATGTCCGGGCAATATATTGCTGCTATAATTAATATTTTCTTCACTCAATAGCCTTTAGGGCATTTTCATAGGGCGATAAGAATCGTTCTTTATTTCCATGATTTTCATGTTATTCTATTTCAAGCTATATCTCGTGTTTTTAGTAATGATAGAACGGGCTAACATTATTTTTTGCAATCAAATTGATGCACTCTCATGGTACGAACTGTGTTCGACATGGTTGGTAGAGCATGTTGGATTATGCAAATTAGAGCTTTCATCGAAATTCACTTCAAGCGTTTGAAATATGTAAAAATGAATAGGCTGAAGAGAATTAAACTTTAAGATCCGAAGGTGGTACGAGAAAACATAACGGTTTCGCCTAATTTACCATTGCCGTGCCGTGTAAACTGCTTTTTATTTTTGCTCCAGTCCTTGAAGCACGATTGAACTCTTGGTTTTTCATTAGAAGCGGCTAGAAGCTGAAGATGAAAATAAAATAACCCCGAAATATCTTGACCCAAAAAACCTTTCGCCCAAGCTGTAGGGGGAAAGTGACGAGGTTGAATGATTTCATTGCTTCCGCTGGTGGCCCTGCTGAAACGCCCTGAAAGGACAGGTCGATGAGAGGAAAAGGTCGATGCAAGTCATCCGATATTTATGGGCTGATAACTCGTCCAGCAATTCATTTGATTGATTGTATCTTCCAACTGATCGACCACGCTGGTCGCTAGCTTCAAGACATGGTCAGACTGTGGGCCGGACACAAATTCGACGTACAAACCAAAGATAAATATCTATATTAGTCACGTTGGTGCCGTGGAACAAAATTGCATCAATTATAGCATTTTGTCATTAATTGCTGTCAAATATCGCTCAAATAAAGGAGCATTGAAGGAAGTAAAAATGACAAAAATCGAATCGTTTCAATATGGAAAATACGGACACGATATGGACAGATATGAAGCAAATGATGAATCATTTGTTACAAGCTTATACTACTTATTATGATAAATCGCATAGTCAAGTTTAAATGGCATACTGAACTGTGTGTTTTGGGGTTACATGTTTTATTCAGGACATTTTATTTTCAACCATTTCCAAGTTAATGAATTCATATAAAAAAAAGGTTGTTTTTTCAACTTGAATCTACAACAAAAAGTGTTAATGACTAAACGATTATACATAAAGGGTATAACAATAAAAAAGTATTGGTGGAATGATCAAAGGCATTTTTCGTCAGCTTCTATATTTCATTATTGATTTATTCAATGCAATATTTGAATTTAAATCAGTTAAACACACTTCGTTGAAATCAATGTAACTTTTGGGCGTAACCTTTCCAATTCATTAGGCACTATAGTGATAGTTTAATTGCTCTCATGACTTGGTTTGCATTTCACACTTTTCCTTTAGGCAAACAGTTTGCAATCTTCGGAAAATCACACAACGGCAGGGCATAGTAAAGTGTGCACCAGCCGTAATATGCTGATCGAGTGATTCATTATTTGCTTAGTATTAAAATTGTTTGCTTCATTATTTGCATTTATCCCCGAGAACAGCATTCTATCAGCCAATAACACGTCCCATCGTTTCGTCTACTTGTGCACGCCTGAACGGTACATATTATCGGATCATTGAGCATCCCGCCCAGTCGTTTCGTGATTCACACAGCACCCTGTAACCCGAATCTCATGAGCATGTGGCACTCGTTGTACTCGTATTTGCCCAGAATAAATATCGCACCATTTAAAGTGTTTCCGAGTGATAGTGAAAGTAAACATTGGTGCCGAGTTCCTCCTTGCGCCATGTGTCCGACGAGATCTCCTGGAGAGTTTACTGTAACAGGTGCAACCGTGATCGAATGATAATATATTTATGCATGGCCTGGTGTGCAGTAATAAATAATACACATATTTGGTTTCCTTTTTTTCCGGCATTGCATTTTTGCATGCATTGGCTGGATGCTTCAAGAGGTGTTGGAGAGCTATGTTATCAAGTTGGTTCACGTGTCAGCAAAATGTGCTGCAAACGCCGATGGATGTTCTTTCTCCGTGTCTCATTGCAACCGGAATATGTTGTCGCTGCAGCCGCTATGGAAGCGTCAGTCATACGCTGATATTGGTTTTTCGCAACAAATTGTCAATAATGCTGTATTATATAAAAAAAAAACATAATTTGTCGACAACTTTATAGCATTGTAACAGTAGCTATGCAAACAAAACTTGCATTGTATAATAATATATTTTTTAATGAACAGCAATAATAAAAAATCCAAATATCTTATGTAATACTCAGAAATGTGACACGAAAAGACGCTTAAGAGGCGGTTCTGCGAAACCCTTTTATTGCGTGCTTTCGTGCTAATTTAAAATGCTCTCGAGTTGGTCGCCTTCACTATTTATTTTTCGAAGGGCGCCAGTAACAGGAATGTAGCAATTTTCTTCTCTATTTTTTGCCTTCACCCTGATTGCCCGGAGCAATTTTGCCTCTCGGGAGGATTTATTTCTCCAGCAAAGTGTGAGATCATCGGAGTTGGGTGGAAATTGTTTGTTTAATTGAAAATTATGATAATAAGCGTTAGAAATTGTGTGAGCTTCGCTGAATTATTCATAATCGTGCTTTTGCATACCCAGCGCATGGTAAGTGTCAAAAGGCTACTACTGGTTCAGTTGTGGCGCACCTAAAGCCGTGCTGTCGACCTGAAGAGCATGGAGTATGAGAAAATTTATTGACATCTTTATTGGCAAGTGTATTTTAATTGCTTAAGCTTTTTCGCAGTGGAAAACGGATGTCAGTAAATTTCTCCTTGTCATGTTCGTTTTGATTCATGAATTTAATAAATTTTCACATTGTCCACGGTTTAAGCAACTGTGACACAATCCAGCTGTGCGACTTCTAGGACGGTATGGGTCTCGTCGTTTTGCATAACACATATTGAACGTACAGCAAATATCATCTAATTTTTAGCGGAAAAACTAAAGAGAGTGAAAGTTCACAAAATAAACTATATAAATCATACAAACAAAGAAACAAAGTCCTTGTGCTAGATAAGTGGTCAATGAGAATTGCTAAAATGGCTCGAAACCATGGTAGACGGTTGCGTTTTGAACAAAATGATCGAGACGGTCAAGGACGGCAGATGCAGGGTGTGGCAAAGTGCTGCAACCACACTACCAAATGCGTGTAAATAACATGGATTCGAAAAATGTTCATTGTCAGACGAACATGACGACATGACGAACGCTTCGCCGAATAAGCCACCGTAAATAGCAGAGTTTTCCGAAGGAATATACGAGTATATTTTGTTGGTCTTGACTACCCATTATCTTTATGTCCGCACACGGCAAGCTTACCGGATCGGTAGAATTGTGAAGCGTACTGGAACGTTAATCGATTATCACTGTAGCGTTGCATCATAATGCATGACTGCACTCGAGCGGATGGAGCAGATGGAGTGGCCGACACGGCCACTTTTGCACACACCCATAACGTGCCTGTTCATTAATCGAATTTATGGTTACGCTTCATATATCATTATGCTAGGTGCAGGCCCCATCACTCAGTGAAAGCCTTGAGCTTAATGTTCGGAAACTGTGTGTAATTAAACCATTATCTTATTAGTATTATTCACCTAACTTGGGATGTACCCTGAGCATCTTATGTTACGGTTATCAGCAGCTTCATATTGTGCAAACTCCAATTGATGTAGGATATTAGCAAAACTTTTCGACTAGATTGTAGATCATTGCTAGAAGCCTTTTAATCGAGCTGAACATAATTGGATCAAATACCAAACTATGCGTCAAAAGGAGTTTTTCAGCGTTGCTAGCAGATTAAAATATATGTTTGTTGCATGCGAAAGAAGCATTAAGTAGTGGAAAAGCTTGGTGCAGCACCACACCGTGCATTTAGCTAGAAACGATTCTCGTCCTCGGCGGCTACGGAGTAAAACTGTGCAAATTTTTAGTATTTCTCCCAAATTAAATAAAATCCTTCACAAGGCTAGCTTCGCTTTTTCTCGGGCATTGTTTTTCGCGAAAATGGCTTTCCGTCATAAAATCCCATCGGGACTGTGACGCCGCAGACCATGCCAACCGGCCAATTGTTTTGTGGATTTTGCAGGCGAGTTAGTGTGTTGTTCGCTGTGCTGTGTCGTCGTCACCAGCATCAGCACACGTACACGCGTGGTGTGCGCGGTGCGTAAAGGGTGTGCGAGTTTGGCTGCCGATAACATCTAAATTGAATCCACAGGCGTTTTATATTCTAATATAAATGCAAATGTTATATTTACGTGTGCAGACACAAAATTGGTGGCAGCATCGAGCGAAAATATTGTCGTTCGCCAAGCTGTGCGAAGAAAATATTGGAGATTTTGGAAAGCCTGCCTGGAGGCCAC
Organism: Anopheles bellator; assembly: GCF_943735745.2. Lineage (NCBI taxonomy): Eukaryota > Metazoa > Arthropoda > Insecta > Diptera > Culicidae > Anopheles > Anopheles bellator. The sequence goes on from NC_071286.1 coordinate 38,747,992, forward strand.
TGGCAGATTATCGAGGTTTGCGCTTTAAGCGTGATTTTATGTGAATCCAACGGAAGCATTTGGGCGATTCACTAATTTGTTACTGCCTGCTCACGGCTCGGTTTTAATTCTGTTTGTTTGGCACGGCTGTCATAAGCATACTTCCCAACAACTGAGTGTCCGGCAGTGACGTAAACAGCGTAGTATGATAAAAGATGTTTCAATTTTACAGTATATTTACTAGAATTTTGGTTTACCTACAATAAATCGCAATAAATTGGCGTAACGTCCCAACGATTCAGACTTGCGAGTACTTTTGACGAAAAATCAAAGGCCAACACGTTTGGCTTCATCGTGTACAGTTGTTTGGGTACCGTGAAGCGCGCAGTTTGTACGAGTCAGCACGTCTCGCCGGTAGTAATTCGTCAAAGCTTGGAACCATTTTCATTTAACGATTGCTGCTGCTCAGTAATCTAGCGTTAAATTCGACTACTGGTGATGGCCGACTAGAGAGTGATGATTGAGCCCGGTCGTAAAACAGGCTGTAGCGCGACGAAGGACAACGGAAGGCGGCACGCCTTAGCCACGGTTTGTTAGAGAACGGTTTGTAGGAAGTGGTGGCAAAATAAAATAGCCGCCGTCAGCACAAACCCCAGCGGCCGGCCGGGTGCCAGCTTGAACGGACCATTGAAGGTGCCCGACGATGTTTTATTGGTCTTTGGTTTTTTTCGAACTTGTATACTTTTTTTCTGATTTGCCACTCTTCCGCAAAGTACACTCAAAATGTTACGATTTGCGTTTACCACTCTATAGGAAGCTAAGGAGCTACTTTCTTTTCCTTACTTTTCTTTTGGGCAGTCCCACTGACGTGACGAGCTGTGGCGACCACCGTTTGATGGATTTTTAATGGATGCAAAAGGACTAACACGGATAGCCGATGGATAATTGCAAAGCCGAGAAACGGCGTCGCGTCACTGGCGACTGGCTCTGGGGTTATGTTGTTGCGGGTTGTTACCCGCCTTCAAAGTACTCTGCTGCTCGGAGAGTCCTTAATTTAAAACTTCAACCAACAGTTGATTGATGTAAACGCAGCCGCTGAACTGACTGGATTATAATGCATTTGATCTGGCCTAAGGTTTCTTTAGCCATTTCCGCTTTTTTTCTTCCTAAACAGCATTCGTGCTTAAAACATTAAAGTATGTTGAGCATAAACCTTTCTTCTGGTCTGAAAACATTTCTTCAGATTGTGCCATTGCAAATTTTTCGATCAACGACGTTGGCCCGCTGGTTCTAGTTTTTCTTTTGCCAAATCGTATATTTTAGCGCTTTCTGCATACCAATTTGTTCGATTGATGGCGTGTGAAAAGATGGCTCGAACTTGAAGAAAGAGCGTATGCAGCGCTCGTCGGAGCGGTATTCGTCGACACGAAGGAACAAGTTTTCCGGTTCTGCAATTTTCAATTCAATTTAAAACTGCCAACCGCGCCCGGTGGTGTTCTTGCTCGTCCCAACATCGAAACCAATTGGCTGCCATAGTCAAATATGCCGCTTCGATAATAGTGCCGCCTTTCACGCTCGACTCTTCAAGGGGGCCGTAGCGCACACTGCAAGGAGATTTGCACCAAACCGCACGGGGCGGTAGTAACCTCAGCCACGTCCGATGGTGGGTCTCCATAGCGCAGCAGCAAAAAGAACATTATAATTCTTGAACGGTATTGCTTCGCAGTTCGATCTTGCGAAAGAACGTGCTTCTACGTCCGCACACGGTAGCAGCGGAGCTGCTGTCAGTTGCTCGATTATGCAGAAAGTGTATAAGTGAGTAAGTGGCTAGCCAGGATATGGAGGAAAATATAGTAAATGGTACGATTGCGTACACCAACAGTAGCCACTCATTTGTGGTAATCAGGCATGATGTTGATCAGATTTTGGTTTTACTTTTCCAATCGTTCAACTGTCGCTTAGTCGGTGCAGATTGATGCGGTTCACTACCTAAGGATTGAAGGGACGCAAACGTACGAACAATGGAAGTTATGTTTCTTTCGGAACCTTGAAAATGCTTATGAAAATGCTTTTCGGTTGGCTGTTGGGACAAGACTAATTTTATTTCTAACAAATATCAGTTAACGGGTTGCTGTCCCTTGGCTCTGGTCTGCGAGCGTGGGAACTTGCCCTTGGTCTGGCCGTTGTTATTTGATGCCGCTCGTTGGTGTGGTTATGCTGTCGCGGCGCTTCCAGTCGGTGCCCGTGACGTTGCTGTCTGGAGCATAACCAAGCGGTGTTGAGCTGCTTACTGCTGACGGCCGTAAGTTGGAGCATACGGATTGCAGTTGTAAGTACTTTTTACGTAAATTGTATAAACAACCATCAAAGCTTTCCGAACCTCAAAATGAAAAAAAAAATGCATACATATTTTCATTTTTAAGCAGTGATGACTAAACATAAAGTATTACAGTAAAGTTACAGTAAGCGTTTGCCAAAACAAGTGTTGTTTTTTTTGTTCCACTATTTTCATGGTTGATTTCGTCTACTAATTATGATAATATTGATAAAGCACAAAAACGTCTCAACATTTGTTTTCAACGTGTTTGTGACACGTTTTTATACTTTCAATGCAGGTTTTATCAAACTTGTTTGGTTGGTGGATTTTTCGTTCCGGTATACTTACATATAACGAGTTTTTAGACTTTTTGCTCCTTTAAAAGTTGCTCTTCACACACGTGCAATATCGTGGAGCGCGTTGAAAGTTTAATTGGACATTCAGCTGACCTGTACTCGGGTGGACGTTCGTCTGAACTGCTGACATACTTTCCTTCACCTCGCGGTTAGGGTACGCCCTTACGGTGCGACACCAATCGTTCGTCTGTACCGAGATCAATTGCACCGTTTCCGGTATCCTTTTTTAGTTTCCGATCGGGCGCTCTCCGTGATGGTTTTGCTTTTGTGTCTGGACTAAAAGCGCTGGAGTAGAAGCGATAGAGTCACCGTCAGGACATCTTGAAAGAAAGACTCTGGCGGATGTCAGGGTAAAAGGGAGCGAATTAAATTGGTGGATGTAATTGAATTTTTGTCAGCAGTTTCCAAAGTGCCGTCTCGTCATACTCACCGTGCCACCGGCCGAAGGTGATGTGGAATTGTGCGTTCGAAATGATTTTGTGATAGGTTTCTGGTCTGCCGCCGTTGAGTAGGCAACTTCACTGTGCTCCGTGGTAGTTACGTGACTTCTCACTATACGTTTTCGAATGCTGACTGAGCGAAGACTCGCAATAACATCATAGACAAGGACTAGATTTAATAAATTAGCCTGAAGAATATTTTGTCCCGATGGAAACTGTTGATAAAGTTGATTGATTTACTTGAAACTGGGATCTTTTTCCATTTGCACTTTTTCGATATCTTGAAGTGGATTTTCCGTATTGCTCAATATACCCGGCATTGCTACCGAGCTACTTTCAATCTTCGGTACCTTTATATTCGAGGGTGTCCACTTTTGACACACTTGCTTGGCGTCACACAATCAATACGTTTAACTACTGATCTACCGTAAGTTCGTTTTCGATTTCCAGAAGTTAAAGGTTGCCTATTTTCGCCTGATTGAAAGGTAACGTTTTCCGGAATCCGGAATCGCTGGAATCAGTAACTTGCTGGTGACTGACGAACGGTTCGATTGTCGGTTGACATTCAGTCGATTGAACTGTTCTTTAAAGAGCATGATTTCTTTAAGTGCAATGGTTTTCTAGGAATCGTTTGATGTAGCATATTGGAAAAAGTTTTGCTCACTGCCTGAGCTTTTTGATTCATTCTATTGGGTCCATTGCGAAAACAAAGGTATTAAAATCGCACACAAGTTTATATTCGTTCATCTAACAAACTGAAAGCATTTGAATTTCAAATTAAGTCTTTGAAATCAACAAGTATATTGTGAAACTTTTCGATTCCAATTTATATCCGCTACAAACGCCGGTTGGCAGTTTCGTCAAAGTGATGTGCTTCATATTTTCTGACTAGCCTCAGCCAACAGGCGTCTGACCTTGTAAAACAATAGGATGGAACATTTATTTCACATTTTCATCTTGTTGAACCAACTAGCTACGGCCGCTACAAAAACGGCATCACCAGTACATGTTTTACCTTCGGTTGAAAGGTTTTTCTCGTTTCCCGTGTTAACCGTGACACCCGTGTGTGAGAGCTTTTCTGCGCTTGCGATTCCGTTTCCGGTGTGGTGCTTTGGTCGGCCGGTTTCATCAGTTATCAATCGAACCCATTGGGCGTGAGACCCGGACCATAAAATGGTTATCGGTTAGTTGGGACTCGGGTTTGGCTTGGTTGCTAGGGTGAAGACCGAATAGGTGGAAGGGCCGTTCCCTTGTCACCAGGCGGGGCTGGGCCAGGCCCGTTTTAAACAAACGGTGAAACAAAGGGTACGACTTTTTGCACGCGATAAACGAATTATGATTCTCGAATGTTCCAATCCAGAACGCTCCCATGATCTTGTTTTACGGCCCCGAAAAACACGGCCGCCCGGCCGACTACCGTAAAGTATCCTTTCGACGATCGTTTACGTATGGGCTGACTCGTTACGTATCTGAGGCTGTTGTTTTACGAAACTCTGAAAGGATAACCGTCCGAATACCGTTGGCAAACTATAGTTCCAAGATGCTTTCAGGTAGCCGCTGAACATCGTGTAAGTTTACGCAAGAGAAGTGGCACACTTTCCGGGAAAACCAATTTTAATAAAGGTTCTTTGCTGGGACCTTGCCACCACGTCATCATCTCGGGTATCTTCGTTGAGCGTGGGCTGTTGTTTGCACAAACTTTCATTGATCATTCTTGGTTAGCTGTTTAGCTGAAACGGGGCGAATTTCACATCAGCTGAAAGTAATTTAAAACAACACTCAACCAGGAATATAATTATGGCCACGGTTTGTGCAAAATGTGGTAGGTTTCCATAATTGAACAACGGTAAATATTTTTTAGCTTAGATGTTGTATAATTCTTGTTTTTCTGCGCTTTTTGGCAGCCTTATATTGTTGTTATTAAATGGTTTGCTAGTATACCTTAGGCTAAGTGATATATTTGAACGAAGCCATGAGCTTCGTTAATTTCGTCTCAACAAGTGAGTATTAAATGAATTTATTAAGGTTAAGTTAGAAAAGTTGAATTTCAGCAGAGAAAACCTATTTTGAAGTAATCCCTTAACGTAACACCGCATATATTGCTGCAATCTCTCTGGCTACTTGTAGAGGCCTCATTTTTGTGGCCATTGTGAAGCAATTTGTACTTCAGGATATATTGCCACGTTTTCGTATGAATTGAAGCGTTGCCCGGCAATGGCATGTCCCAGCGATGGAAAAAGGTGGTAGTGGGAATGAGCAAAATCTGGTGAGTCAGCCATAAGTAAAGGTAATTTCCAACAAAAAGGTTTTATTGTTTCCCTAACTGGTTTTCCAATATGTTTGTATGTTGTTTCAATATGTTCCAGAAACATTGAATTTGTTCTCGAACTATGAATCAGAGAGAGATCAAGACAATAAATGATACTAGTTTGCAGTTAGATGGTTTTCATCTAGTCCAATATGGGCTCGAGTTAGGTTCCCAATTACACCTTTTTAACGTTTTGAAATCTTCACTGTGAGTCGATTGCATAATTATTCTCATTAATACTCAAACAACTTATTTTCAGCACGCAGTGAGAACCTCCTTCTGCGGAATACTCTCGCAGATATCCAGCATGATTTAGTCTTGAAAAGTGGTGCTAATATTTAACAATAGAGCAAACGCTCTCAGTGACACGGAGCAAAAAAAAGATTCCAGTGCTTAGTGCACGGTTATAGCATCATTTCTAGCACTATTTTCCCTATTTACGACTGCCGGTTGTAGCCAGCACAACTTTCACCAAGCGGCTTTGAAGATGGCGACTAAAATATTGCGTTCTTTGATGGCTTCGAGGAAACCCGAACTACATGGTCACGGGTTCTTCTGACGCTGGACGCTAAGAAAGATCTAATGCCCGGATACCCGGATTTCATCGAGCAACAGAGCACGGTAGGAGTTGTAAAAGTTTCACTTCACCATTTCTTAGGGAGCCAGCCTCGGTACGTTTTGTTCGCATACGGTCGTTCGTGGTGCCAACGCCATGGTGTACGATACAGCAGTATTATTGCTGGCCAAGTGTACGGTTGGTGGGATATTTCTCAGTGAAAGCGGAGCAGAAAAGAAGCCAAATGCAGATAAGCAAGCATTATATGTCGTAAGGTTGATTCAATTTTTTTCACCGTGAGCGACGGTGCTATAAAGTTACTGTGTCGTGAGTGCATCGGAAGATCGAGCTGAGGCGGTACGCAGTGTGACGTTGTACATGGAGCACGGCAGGATCAAAGAAAACGGGTCTGGGAAACATCATCATTGCCGCCATGATGCGAAAACCGCAAGCGGTACGCAGATATGACACAATTCTTGGCGAAACGTCCCTGGTTACGACGAAAGCGTCATTCACAGCGCGTTGAAATACGATTACTCGGGAGTAGCAGACAGGAGCGACCATGGCAAGGAGAGTGAAGTGGCTGCGTGGGAGAGCGTAAATGTCCGCAAAAAGTCGCAAATAAAAGTGGATACAAAGTTTTGCATGCGCACAAAATTGAAATGAGAATGTGTGCGACACGGTTTTTGGACAAAAAAGGTAATATGTTCCCGACAAATGCTTTTCGCTACCTTTCGACGCCAAGGTGAAGAGCCTAGAGTAAACAGAACCACACCAAACCAGACTAAAAAGGTGTTGATTTACGCAACTATAACGCTCGAGGAAGCGCTTGCCATGTGTAGGGTAACATGACAGATTACTTAATTTCTTGCCAGCTCAGTACTGTCATGCGGAGGTATATCAGATTCCCAAACGACAGTCCATGTCGTGTTGATTGCGAGATTCTTTTTCATTTTTCATGTCATGACTCCTATTCAGATTTGTTCACTCTCATAACTAATTCACTGTTACGCTTAATAGTAACTACGTAGCATTACGGCCATTTCTACAAATGTTTTATAAAAAATTTTAAATCCTATGAAGCCATTAAGTTTCTAAAAAATCTATGTGCTAAATTTTCTTTCGCAAACAGCAACCACTTGTCAGAAACAAATTGTGGTAAATATTTTCATATCCTTGGTAACATTAGAGAGTTAATATCCTTGTTTTCAGCTACCTTTCTTTTGGATTTTTATTCGGAACAAAAAACTAAACCCAACCAAAATGGTAATATAGCGAAAAATCGACTCAAACCGAGCCAATGGGATTTAAAATGCATTCCTGCCGTGGCTTTAAGAGCCGAAGACACCGGTCAGTGAGAAGGTAATTGGCTGTAAATGAGAATGGTAGCAGCTGCCAACTTTACTGTCGGAAGTGACGTTGTTTTTATGACACGTGACCGAAACTTTTTCATCAAAACCAGATGCTACCAACCGTTGCTTGGTGGTGTTACGTCAAATTCGGAACATACGTGCAGAGTGCGATGGTCTGAGGTGTTGCACAAACTTGAACTTTTACAGCAACACCGTGTAACACAATGTTGTTTTCTCCCACCGCAACAGTGCCGGTAGTGCTGTTATCTGCCCTGCTTCCCGATAAATCGGCCCCTATTGCCTATGGTTGTGGGATCCAATTGATATCTTGTGGCTAGTATGACTGGTGAAGGTGTCTGTTGGGACGTTATGAAGTGTTCATGGAAGTAATATGGCCCCTGGGATGCTCAATAACTGTTGCTAGAATTGAGACTTTGCTCACGTAAGTACTTTTATGTTATTTCAAAGGAAGTATAATGAATTGAACTGTGCGGAAGATAAAACGGCCAAGTATTCAACTATTCATCAATTCTTGATTCTCATTGTATCACTTACTTACTTACTTAATCCGGTTACCACCGCCGAGCGGTCTTTACCTGCTCCAAGGAAGCTTTCCACCGCTGGCGGTCGAGAGCCTTCGTCCACCACATTGCAATGCCGGCCACTGTTGCGTCCCGGTCAACACAATCTCTCCATCTCACACGGGGCCTACCACGCCCCCTCTGTCCTTCTGGACGGCCTAAGAGGACTTTAAGGGCTGGTTCGTCGTCCGCCATTCTCATGACATGACCAGCCCACCGGAGCCTGGCGAGGTGCACACGCTGCACGACAGTGAGGTCGTCGTACATTGCGTACAGCTCGCTGTTGTAGCGGCTCCTCCATTGTCCCTCCTCACATACGGGGCCAAATATCGATCTGAGCATCTTCCTCTCGGACGCGGCTAAGAGGGTTTCGTCAGTTTTTGATAGTGTCCATGTCTCAGATGCGTATGTGAGTACTGGGATTACGAAGGTTCTATATAACCCCAGCTTCGACCGTCGCGACACGAGATGTGAGCGAAATAACTTCCTCAGACTGTAGAAAGACCTGTTGGCTGCTAGCACCCTTGCGCGAATCTCCTCGGTTATGTCGTTGTTGGTGCTAACCTTTGACCCTAGATAGGTGAAGTTCGGGACGACCTCAAACTTTCGATCACCTATTAGTACGTCACCCCCACGTATGCTCGCCGATGTTGTTGGTGGGGCTGCTGACGGTGGCGCCATCATGAACTTGGTCTTATTTTCGTTTATCTGCAGGCCAAGGTTCTCCGCGGCTTGCTCGATCCCTGTGTAGGCTTGGGCTACATCGGAGATCCGCCGACCTATAATGTCTATGTCGTCAGCATAGGCCAGGATCTGGCTGGACTTGAAGTAGATTGTCCCTGAGGTCTCCACTCCCGAGTCCCGGATGGCTCGCTCCAGCACGATGTTGAAGAGGAGGCAAGCTAGACCGTCCCCTTGGCGCAACCCCTTGGTGGTAGTAAAGGGATTGGAGAGCTTTCCATCCACCTTCACCTGGCTTGTGACGTTGGTCATGGTCATTCTAACAAGTCTGGTAAGTTTAGCCGGTATTCCGAAACTAGTCATGGTCTCATACAATTTTACTCTGGCTATGCTATCATATGCGGCCTTGAAGTCGATGAAGAGGTGATATGTGTTCTGTCTGAACTCAATCATCTTTTCCAAGATCTGCCGCATGGTGAAGATATGATCAGTGGTGGACTTTCCTCTTCTGAATCCTCCCTGATAGTTACCAACTATCTCGTCAGCGTATGGGACTAACCGTTCCTGCAGAACGAGGGAGAAGATCTTATAGGCGGTATTGAGCACCGTAATACCCCTATAGTTGCTGCATAATAGTCTGTCTCCTTTTTTGTGTATGGGGTAGATGATGCCAAGATTCCATTCGCAAGGCATCGATTCGCTATCCCACACCCCAGCTATAATTTGATGAATCTCGTGCTCTACTCTCTCTCCTCCATTCTTTATGAGCTCGGCTACAATCCCGTCGGTGCCTGGTGCTTTGTGGCTCTTCAGTCGACAAATGGCCCTTCGGGTCTCCTCTATGCTCGGTGGCAGGAGCAGATTTGTATCCACCAGTGGAGCCTCTGGCTGCTCAGTAAATTGGTCGTTGAGTAATTCATCAAAATGCTGGGCCCATCGCGAGAGGACCTCTGGCTGGTTACTGATCAAATTTCCAACCTTGTCGCGGCAGCAGGTGGCCTTAGGTATGAAGTTGTTTCGGTGACCTGCTACCGCTTTGTAAAATTGTCTTGTGGGTCCGTAGCGCACTCTGTTTTCTTCAAGTTCACGTATTTTTTGATCTTCCCACAATCGCTTCTTTTTCTTATGAACTTGCTTCTCTATTCTCCTGAGATTCTTGTACTCCCTTACGCTGTCCCGCGTCCTGCGTCTGCCTATCATTGTTTTGTACGCAATGTTTTTTTGTTCCGTCACAAGTCTACACTCATCGTCGAACCAGCCAGATCTGGTCTTACCACGACGCGTGCCCAAGACATCTTGGGCACAGCTCCTTAAGCATGTTTTTAGAGCGCTCCATCTCTCGCTCGTAGTAGCTTCTTCTCTTAGTGGTTGCAGTGACTCCCTGATGGCCTGTTTGTACAACTCTTGCATCCGTTCTTGTTTCAGGGAGTCCGTATTGAATCGAATCTGCGTGGTATTCCCGCCCGTTGTACTTCGGCGAGTTATTCTACATCGGATCACTGCGCCAACCAGGTAGTGATCAGAATCGATGTTGGCCCCTCGAAAGGTTCTGACGTTTAACAGATTCGATTGATGCCGCCGATCAATCAATACGTGATCTATTTGATTGGAAGTGGCTCCATCCGGGGACACCCACGTAGCTTTGTGGATGTCCTTTCGCGCAAATTTGGTACTTCCAATCACCAGGTTCCTTGCGGATGCAAAGTTGATCAACCTGCAACCATTATCGTTGCTCTCTCTGTGTAGACTGTGAAGACCGGTGTATTGGCGGTACACCGGCTCCCTACCGACCTTGGCATTGAAGTCCCCCAGAATGATTTTTACGTCATATCTGGGGCATCTGTCCAGTTCTTGAAGGAGAATGCCATAGAAATGGTCCTTCTCCTCCTCAGTTTTGTCTTCGGTAGGGGCGTGAACGTTTATCAGGCTGATATGGCAGAATCTGCCAGACAGGCGTAAGGTGCATAGCCTTTCGTTAACCGGGCGAAAATCGATGACCGCCGGCTTCAGCCGTGGACCCACGGCGAATCCGGTTCCAAGCATGTGGTTGCGGTCGTTCTCATTGTATTCATACTCAAAAAATGGACTTTCTGATAGAAATGAAAGGTCACTTCACAAGCTTCTAAAACTTGATGAAAACGTGAATTCTGATCGCTACTGGGAATAAATGATCTATTTGAATCATGCATTGATCGGAAAACGACCAAAAACCCGTTTCTCTTATTTAAAATGGAGGCGCCTAGTGGCCCGTGGCCTGTGGCTTCCATGACACCAAAAGCAAAACTGTTTCAGGATACCATCAAATCACTTGGATGGGAGCTGCTAGCTCTCCCCGCGTTATTTGCCAGGCTTGGCTCTTTGCGAATATCATTCTTTTTCATCGATGGAACACGTATTGGCTGAGCAGCCCTTCGTTTTTCTATGACGAAGTTGAAATGGGATAACTAATTCGGTTACTTAAAAAGTTGAAGAATTCTTTCGTCTGGGAATCCATGATTTAGCATAAAGATAGTACGGCAGTACAGCATAAACCGACATTTGCATAAACATATTATAAACTATTTTTGTGCGTTGACGGTCCGATTCTCAACGCACAGAACTAGTATGTCCTGGTGAATGAATATTAAATTTAAGGCGCACTGAATTTGTTTTTCTGTTATAAAATATATAATAATTAATTGTAAATTTGTTGAATTTTTTATACAAATTTCATTACAATGCGCTTTCGGCAGTAGACTGTACGTAAAATGTAGTAAAATGTGTAAAATGTAAAAAAGTAAAATATGTGTACTTGGCTACCATTAAGAAAAGTGACAATCCATTTCTGTATCCCTGTAAACATTATGTGCTGTCATTAACAGCACCGGAGCATTAGATTCTGGTAGATCGATGGATTTCTTTCTTCTTTTGAACGTGACCGAGAGGACCCTAATATTAGTTTGATTTCGTTCCTTCCCGACGAAGAGTTGATTTTTGTTGTTGTTACGCTCCAGTGGAGGTAATTGTTTTGTTTGCCAAGCGTAAATCGATTGTATGTTTTTATAACGTAGTATGAAATTTGCTTCATTTTTACCCAAATCAACACAACCGCCATGACACGGTCTGCTTTCTCGCGCTTACTCTTGTGTAGGCTTTGCTAATGTTAATTTCGCTAACGGCTGGACAATCGCAATACCACCAGCTTCCGGTTCCGGAAAACCGCCAGACTTGTCCCCTTTCGTTTGTCCCGGAAAAAGTAACATGGGATTAGGATATAATTTATAGCTCCGGAAAATACATACATATTTATTCATGCGTAGATACAGTTGGCCGACGTTGAAGGGTCGGCCAGGGTTTGGTTGACGGTAGACCGGAAGCAGGCTAGTGTCTGGAAATATGAATCTTGTTTCGAGCTCGACCTTTTCATAAGGGGCCCTTTAACTCTTCTCTACTAGCGTCGGGTGCCACGGTATAGTTACGCATAGCTGCCGAAAAGTGAACGGGGCAAATAAGTCGTGGAGACGCTGGGCCGCTTGTGTGGCGCCTTATGCAGTGGAGGGGTGCAGCGATCCCGGCGGCTTATCGGAACAGTAAGTCTCGTAAGTCAAATGGGGTCGGCTGACAAATTTACGGGTCCATGTTCCGCCGATAAACCGGTTAAATGGAACGTCGCGTAACGTTTTTTATTGCCCTGGAAGCAGCTCCTGAGACGATCAGTTGGTGACACCATCTTGGAGCTGGTGCCGCGTGAATCGATAGAGATCGCATCGGTAGCGAAGCGAGTTTTCGACGACAGCGAGTGGTGATCGCTCGCAGCGCATACTTTAGGTTGGCCTTTGGTACAGGGACACTGCAGAAACAGCTTGCGCATGTAATACCTCTACGAGAAACCCCGACCGAGTTTCGGTTCTGATAAACGGTTGCAGCGTTCAATGTTGCATAATGTTCATATGTTTTCCGGTTGCACGCGAAACTCCTAGTAGGGGCGTTGTTTCCAAATTTGTTGCAACCATTGGTGTCCCCTTCAGTCCCATTTATCACTCGCCGAGCCGGAGCCAGGGTGCGATGCTACCCTCATCGTGGCTGGCCTCAGTTTCCGAGGAAAAGGACAAGTTACTTGGAACTGCATCGTTTATTAGAGTGAAAGTTGAATTTGTTAGCGTTCTGTTTGCTGGAAGTTTGCTTATCCTCCTACTTGATCATATTTTAACCCAGGTTGTCGTCAAGGTCCATGGGTGCACGGTACGCTCGGAGTCCAATGGGTAAATATTTAGATAACACGGTGTCTCCTGTGTCTGCAGCGGTATCTCAAGAAGCACCGGTTATTTTTTCACCATATTTATGTCACAGAAACGCAACGGTGCTCCGATGTTTGACTAGTGGAAGTTCCGGCACCGTCGGTATTAGTCGGTACTCGCTGGATGTTCGTACCCGGTAGCGTGTGGAACATCCATATTTAGGCAGAAATATGCAGTAACTGGGTCGTATTTCACTCTTCATTATGCACATTTTGCCGCATTACGTGCACGAGTGTACGATAGCGAAGACACTCGAAACATCATTTCCTCGGTCGCCTCAAAACGAATTGCTTGGTTGCGAGTAAATAAAACCAAACTCTATGTTGGCTCCCGTTTACTTGCGTTATCTACCGTCATGAATGGATTATTATAGAATAGATCTCTGTTTAACATGGAGTGAGAGTTTATTTTTTGTTGCCAGTGAGGTTTACCAATTCATATTTTGTTTTGGCAGATGTTCCTGTGTAAAGTTTTTTTTCCATGAGAGCAAAAACAAGTATTAAGAATCTTTTTTTAAATTGTGAATTATTGTACCTGGCATGAAAACATCGAGAACAAAATACGTGGAACCTTTTTTGTCCTATATACGCAGCGCTATGCTTTGTTACCTCAGCTACCATTTGTAAGAAAACATTTTGACAAAGCATGAAAGAGTAAAATCAACACCAGCGAGAAAATGTCGAGAAGCTTTATACAGTCACGGCAAAATTATGCATTCAAAGTTTGCCAAAGCCGACAACAGCGGCTTCGGTCTGTAGTGCAAGGATTAAAGCAAAGCAAACGGTTCCGGTTGCTATGAAAGTGCTTACTTCACATTTCAAAAGCGAAAAGAAATATTTGTGTTTTTTGTATTTTGTGCTCGTGCCTATAGGCTTTTGTTGCAGTACAGAAACAAAGAGAAATTAAGCATAATGGTTAGGAGTTTACGATGAAAAAGTTGGGTTCGCTTCCAGCATGAGCGGTTTGTGGTCTAGGTGGTGATTGCTTGCAGGTGTTTATTTTACTTCCAACAGTTGTGTACACTGTGCGAATACTGAAAATATTCAGCAATTGCCTATTCACCCTCAAAAACTATGCGCCAGCCTCGCGCCTCATGTGTGTTTCGGATCCCAATGACAATATCTGTGACGGTACCATCTTGGTTCGTATTCCAGGCGAGTTATTCAACTGCAAATTGACCGTCAAATGAAAATGTATCAATCGCATCGAAACTAGAACCGGTTGAAATCTGTGATGTGGATATATTTGCTCCACAGACATACACGGTAATGTGGTGTAAGAATGTAATTCAATTAAATTGCACGTCGTTCTTTGTACGAATCTGTCAATGTTTATCAAACTTGAACACTCATAAGCTACAGCATGTTCTGAATTGCTCGATGCAATGGAAGTATATGGAGTAAAGCACACTTTTTGTGTACACATTCCTTTAACACGTATTGCGATATTTATTAGTCTAGGAAAACAATTTGAATGGGGATCCGATTTTAACAATAGTTCTATTCACATTCTTTCAACGTTGACCCTTTAACGAATATGAATGATTGAATCTTCTTACGTTGCAGGTCAGGTTCGTTGAAACGAAACGAAACGTATCGTTTGCCACTGTGGCATCGCGGAAACTGTTCACACATTATTGGTTTGCGTCTGGGCGGTGGATTTAAAAAAAATTCTAAGATATCAACGAGATGGTTTTTGCTGTATCGGGTCAACAATGGCGGAAGCTTAGCATGTTTGCTCTTTCCTATGTTCAAGAGCAAAACAAATGAGGTGCTCACTTTTTCACAACTTCGGCTCAGTGTGCAAGACATACTAAAGAAAAATAACGAAACACCCCATACCAAAAATATAACAAGCATTCGAAAGAAAATTGAGGTCTGAGAGAAGGATCGTAAATAGTGAAACGAGCACTGATTGAAGGTCAGAAAAAGGACTAAAACCTATCAATTTCAGTCTTATTCATTTCAATGCCACTTTACTGTTATGTCATGCTGGATGGCAAAAGTTTTGCCCGATGCCACAACAGCGAGGCTACACTTAAATGACAAATTGCCCTACTTTACGATGTTGTTTTGTATTCGGACTCAACGGGATTATACTTGTATTTGTCGCAATTGACAATTAAGTTGAGTTGAGGGTTTTGGCTATGGAATTTCTTCATTTAATACATTAAATATACATCAAATACATTAAAAAGCAGTTAGTCAGTTGTCGTTGATGAGCTTCGTTCTAGTACTTAACAATGGCAGAATCTAGGTTTGTCAAAAAGTACGTGTTATACTACTCCGCCATTGCCATAACATAGCCCACTTGAAATTATTTGTCGACTCTTTTGCGAGTTGTGTGCCTTGTGATGTCTTCTGCGATGGGAAAAGAAAAAACAATGAATATCGTAAAGGTCCAAATACATCATCACAACATCGATCGAACATCGAATGTTGTGATCGTTTCGGTTTGTTATTTCTCTTCCCTGCGATTCCTGCGTTTTATTTCTGACTCTTATTGTAATCAGGGAATGATTGATGAACATTATCCTCACGCGTATCTCATTTGTGTCGAGCCGTATTGCGTTTGACGAAGGTTGACACAAGCAAAAGACTATGGTATGCTATCAGCGTGGTAGAAAATAAGACGGGAGAAAGGATAACAGCTCTCCAATGGCTAAGCTTTGTCATTGGGAACGCATTTTCTGATCGAAGATCAAAGGGATTCGATTCGCAAAGGATTCTCCGACTGAATTCCCGGTGTGTGGCGAGCATGCTAATGGGAAACCCGACCGTTGGAATGTATTCTTCATGGTCAAACGGTACGCCTTTTTCGCACAGTTCATTAAGCATTTCTGTCCGATGGTATTGTTGTTCGGCTGAATTCATGCATAAAGCAGAGTTTCAGTACTAGCTTACTGTATTATTTTATATAGTAAGGACTCAATCCTAGCACTCAACAGTTGATAAATTTGAACTACCCATATCGAGAACCTTAATTTCGTTAACTTTCTTCAAACAGTGAACTTTGTTCAGTTTTTACGAGCATCATTTTGCATGCCTAACCCTTGCAGGAATAAATGAAAACTTACCCCGCCACAGGACCGTTCATGAAACATGTTTGCGAATAAACATACAATAGGCAGAAACCGGCACTAGAAGGTATTGATAAGCAAGTCGACGACGACCCAATGCAGAAAAACGTGCCGAAAAGTTGTGCCGTGAAAGCATGCTAACATTTCTTCGCCCAATTTTGGATCGGTTTTCTCGGACGAATCCATATGCTGGTGCATGGTGCTGGTGGATGTAGAAAACTTTTTGTCAACTTACTTTCCCAAGTTCTCGCTCATCTTATGGCATACACCTGGAAAGCACGTTGTAGCAAAACTTCGGAAAACCGTGCCACTAACAATCGACCAGCTAACCATAGGTGGCTGGATTTGAGATTTCGATTTTAAAAGTTGCATTTGTTTGTTATGTAAAAGAGCATAACCTTTGCGTACCTGTTTTACTTGGCCTTTGGGTTTTCCAAGGCTGTCAGAGTAGAAGAACTAATTCAAGGAAGCGGGTGAACGTTGTCGAGAAATATACATCCAATTTCCATGCGGAAACTTTGGAAATGGAAAGACCGTATTCTTCACTATTATGTTAATTTCCTGTACCGATACGAGGTGTTTGCGTGAACGTGCATGCTCACGAATTGTTGCTTTATTTTGTTTGTCACGCTGAAAGCGCTTACGAGTACCATCGCAGGAGTGGCTGTCATGCCGTGGAGTTGCGTACGTGCGCATTCCGGCGTGAGATAGGAATTTGTCACGAGTCCAGTGCACCGACTGCATTGCGAAAGGATATCATAAATTTCTGGAAGATTTGGAATCTTTCAAATAGCTAAAAAAAAGGCAGACGTTACATTGACGCTGTTTGTACGAGCAGCTGCATGCATAAAGAATGTACGAGTATATGATGCCAGTCTCTGCTAAACACACAACAGACTGAGGCATGAGGGCAATATTTTTATCACGTTAAAACAGGCGGGACAGTACGGCTCTAGGAAGGCTCCGGCAGACGGGAAACAAGCTCGAGAATCTGGGCATCACACTTGTCAAAAATGATTTATTGGGCTTTGCTGAGGGCCTCGGGACGTTCTCAGCCTCGGTGATTTGCTTGGACCACCGAAAACATGACAATATAAAACGAGGAATTCCCGAAAGTGCTGATACACCCGGGTTAGGGTAAGCATGTGATAAAGATAGGGCTGATGGAAGTAGAACCGAATAAATGATGTGCAATGGTCTGATGGTTTTCTTGTTTGGTGCTCTTGGGAGGCTTCTCTGCACACGTGTGAATCTGTCTCTTTATTGCATAGCACATTTCATATTTAACAGAAACTCTAATTTCATAATTGATCGATGGTACTTCTATTTCAAAATTTCGATAGAATGATTAGTTTTTAAAAAAGTTTTCGTTGAAATGTGTTTGGGAAGGCTATGAGGTGCTACTCAGAAACTCTTTCACATTTTTCCAAGTTTTCATGAAGTATGAAATGATCTTCTTGCCTACTTTTTCATTGCTCAAGTTTTAGTAAATATCACATAATAATCACAATATCACACAACAGCATGAGAGATAGCTGAATAAGTTGGTGAGAATTTATTCTAAACATCATGGTGATAAATGATGATGATAATTTTTGGATTGGTTTTTTAAATATTATATAATTCTTATTATTATGTCTCGTAGAGTCGTTGTAATAATAGTTCCTCAGCATTCTTAGAAGAATATCTTTAATTTAGCTCTCAATTGCTGGTCCTTAAAACATTGCTTAAATAGTGCTACAAACAAGCTTTTATAAAAATTTGTGTAAGTCAAATAAATTGTCTTAAAAGCTTGCACAGTCACATGGAAGTGTACCGCAGGCATTTTCAAAGCACGGCAAGTCAACGAGCATCGAAATAATAAACAACTTGTGATGGGTATTTATTGGAACCGTAAGCAACGAGAGTTACACGTTTAACTTAACTAGTTTTAACTTTTGCAAAAGCTGGCCATAAATATTATTTTACATTAAGCTCTATATTTCTTTACCAATTTGCACATTTTGAAACTCAAACTGACATGCACCAATCAAGTTATACTTAAACTTACTCATAGAGTGTGTCATGCTTTCAGTGTCAAAACTAAATAATGTTGCCAGAGGGTATAACTCAAGCCATATTTTTCACCTCTTAAATTTTCGTCTTACCATAGCTGGCAGCCATTTAAAATCCGTTTCCTTGTGCACCTAACAGCCCTAGCCATTGGACACACTTTGCGATAATTGACTTTAGCGACCATCCATCTCAAATGGCTCGCCCTCTGAGCTATGCGCTAAACAATCTTCAACTTTCGCCCCATCCAGGCCCTTTCCTATTTATCCGTGTCATCTTTCAGAAGATGATTGCCCCGGACATTGCATTCCCGTTTCGTTCAGCCGAAGCTTTGGCGCACGTGACAGCTTAATGGATTCATCAACGTCTTGCTCTACATGTGACAGCGTTGGGAAGTTTTTTTCGTCATAAAAATGTACAGTTTATTCACAATTTCGTGCCAGTTTTTCGGCTAACGAGTAATGCCGTTGAGTTTATTTGCAGTTTTGCATAAAATATCTTTAAAAGCAGTATTTTTAGTTCATATCTTTGCCGCCTTTTGTGCATGGGTTCTATAGTTCCTTGCCAAACGAAGCAATCATTAGTCTTCCTTTGTGAGTTCACAATACATTTGGCTTTTAGTTTTTAAACATCAGATTAAAGTGCTTCGCCATCATAATCGTGCCTATGGCTCTGCGAAACATAGCGAACACAGGGAAAACCACAAAAACCGAGAGGAACAATAAATTGAATAAGGCGCATCGATCCGCAGGATGGTAGTCTTGCGTCAAACCGCTCCAGAGATGTGCGCTACATTATGGGCATTCAGCTTCTTCGGCGAGTGGAAGCACTTAGAGCGCTTCCAGGAAGCTCTTTTTTAAACCCGAAAATAAAAAGCGTCAGATAAAACTTTGGCAACTTTAATTGAGTTTATGTTTTCGCTTCGACCCGGCCGACTGAAGCAATATAATGTTGACCTAGGCGAGAGAGCGAGGCTTCTGGGTGTTGCCGTAGCCACAGGATGATTATCTGCAAATTTGCATAGGTATCGTATCGCTCCTCGGGCGAGAATCCTTTGGACGAACGGTGAGACGGAGCAGTGTGGCATCGTCTGCGCCAGAGACAGAGAACTATGGGCAGCCTTGATTCGAACAAAAAAAAAGACACCCGCTCAGCTACATCTCAGAAAAATCGAAAGATGAAAGAGGGGCTCCGCGTTCTTCACGTACTGGGAAATGTTTTCTATTTGCGATGGAAAATTCCGGTGTAAGAAGTTTTGTGCTCCGTGTAGCGTGCAAAAGTTTTCGTTCGCTTGGAGCTTCCCCGGCGGAACTTTATATGGTTACATGGCCCCGACAGGAATCAGTCTTTGAAGGATAATTTGATTTGATTGTTTGTTTTCGGGGCATGTTGTCTTATACCAAATTTTGTTTGGCGCCTTGGCAATTATGCACAAGATGGGAACGATTTTGCGTGGTTTTCACGGTTGTCCGCGGAGAGTTGGTTCAAGTGTTGCAACCGAGGGTAAATATGCATACTTTCGGGGAAGTTTTAATTAAAATGGCTGAGACTTCAAACTACGGGTAGGCCGGCTGATCTGAAGCTAGCGTACGGTGCCCTTTTCGTGAGTCAAATCGGTGGTTATATTTCGATGTTTGCAAGTTAACCATTTTCGTTATTTCACCACACTGGTGCAAGTCTGGCGTAAATCGTGTTTGGTTATTGTGTAAAGTTATTGTGTATTATTTTGTTTAAGGTTATTGTGCGGCAGACACAGTTTTTTTCGTGTTAGTTATTAGTAAGATGTTAAGGTTTAACTACTGTAAGATTATTTATTATATTTTTGCGTCATTACTATGGATTTTTGAGGAAATTTTTGGAACAGTTTGTAAGAAGAAGTGTTGTAATATTTTAAACTGTGCATTCAGACATAGCATTTGTGAAATGGGGAATGATGAAAATATTCATAAGATATATTCGTCGAGTTTATTGACAATTAGCACGGTGCATGACAATAAGAATGGACGGATTTTCTTGAACCAACTGGAAGAAACTTTTTATTCAGCATTTATGGTGCAAAAACCTTCGGCAGTTGTACGGCTACATCAATCACGCATATTTTTGAAAACCCCGGGACGGTGTGGCGATAAGGCTGATGGCGTGACTGATTTCGCTAGCGTATCGATGACGGCAATTTGATGAACACTGCTTGAGTAATGCTTGAATGATCAAACGAGACACAAGTTTGGATACGTGATTGATGATCGATGACTTTTGCACCTCGCTGGGTACACGGAACTTTCTTTCTGGTTGAACTTTCCCACGAGTACTATCAGGCGAGTGTTTGTTGGGGTTGAAGTCCAGAAGACTCTGCACGGTGGCTTTTCGATAGGCCCTTCGGTGTTTGCCATGACGTGAGAAGTACAAATCACGATTGGAGAAGTTGAAAATTTGTGTCGTTAATCATTGGTACCAAGAAATGTTGCTTGCTTCACAGAAATCGAAGGACCCGCTACCTATAACGACGTAATGCAGTACCTTAATTCTTCTCATGCGTTTGCTTCTGGAGTTGTTGAGTTTATGGATGGAATTTTATGGACGAGTTCGATCATGCATTTGTATATATTGTGTGGAACATAAATATTATGCGTGTGCTTGTAACAGATGCTCGGTTCATTAACCCATAAATGAGGTTCCCATTGGTGTCATGATGTAGCTCCCACTCCGTGGTTTTCAGCGGTGATGCAGTAAATGATGTTAATTGAACGTAACGACTCTATTTTGTTTCCTTTTTCAGAGCATCATGGTTTATAAGCTATTGATTTTTGTTAAGGTTGCCAGGAAAATGGTGCAACATTTAAGCAATTTCCACAAATCATTTCAGCTAATTTATTATTCTCATTTGCAATAGAACATTAGTGCCAATTACTGTCCACCGAGTCGAGTGTGGTGCGATGTTCACATATTGTGTGAAGAAATTTAGAATTTTTCGCTTCCTGATACGATCATTAAAATACAGTTATGCTTGTGATTGCTTTGCCCAGAATGCCTGCCCAATTTGGTTGACGCTTAAGCGAACGATAAAAAGAAACTTTGCGCTTTGCTTCCTGCTGAGATCGGTCGGAAAAGCGATCCATTTGTTCAGAGTTTTGCTGGACTTTTTTGCTATCATTACCATTGCAGGAGCGGCTGGTCACCCGCTGCGCAAAAAGGCAGCAACTTCAGGCCCATGATAGATGTACATTTTTGTGATAGTAATAAATTTCTTCCAGCATATTAATGGCCGAACGCACGACATAGCGAGTACGCCAACGGTGAGCATAACCGCGCTGGTGACCGTGCTGGGAGGATCGTTTAGTTTCGGCTATCATATTCACTTATCGGAAATTGCCGTTCGATGGTTGTGGGTTGCACACTCCTGGATAGCACCATAATGGATTGGAGTTACAAAAAACTGCAGGCTGGATGTGTGGAAAGTGATAGGACCTTCTGACTATTTTTGGTATAGTCTTTCACTCTTTTTGCGGCACAGTGTGTCTGTTTCTGACGAGAGCGGCATATGCTGGTTGGTCTGGTCGTCGTAAACGTTGGCGTCATGCAGAGCGATACTTCTTCCGAACGAGGTATATTATAATGGGCTGTTTGCTTTTAATGTCCGTGTTATGTTGACGGTGTCGTTAAATGTGTGCGTTGATGATTAATTCGTTTATGAGTGCTGTTGTGGTTTAATTATTAACCATATAATGAACACTGCTTCTGAAAGATACCGCTTCTCACACGATGTTCATAAAATTAGCATTGTGCCGAATTGATTAACAAAAACTGAACACGCGAAAAATTAAAAGTGAAAACAAGCAAGCGTTTCAAAACAATGGTAGGCTGTTTCACCACTTTCTAAAGGTTGTAACTCCATCTAATAGAATTCATTCGTTTTTTATTAGGGTAAGGATTAGGATAGGATAAGATTATTCATTCGTTTTTTTAGAAGAGCATTCGCTCTTCATTTCAGAGGACAATATTGTGTAATTTGTTTTGATGCACCATGAATGAAACAGTGCCATAAGTACTGTTTCAGTAATAAATGCAGTTAAGTTCAGTAATAAATGCACCAGTTCTCAGGAAAAATTGCTACAATTAATAGTAGAAAATGCTTAACAACAGCTAAATTACAAACGGAATATTGCCTTTAGATATCCAATGTAGTCATCCAATTTCGACTTCCTCGTAGGAAACGAAGTGCTGCTCAGCAAATACGTGTCCCATCGATGAAAATGAATGATATTCGGAAAAAGCGCGGTGAATGCAGCTTGGGGGATAGCAACTCCTATCCGATTTCATTTCATCCTGACCCAGTTTTGTTTTGTGTGTCATGGAGACGCCAGTTGCAGTGCCATTGAGCCCCACCTGGCGCCTCCATAACGTTTTTCGATCAATGCATTGTTTAAATTGATCATTTGTTGTCAGTAGTGATCTAAATTAACGGTTTCACCAGCTGTTAGGAGCTTGTGATGCATTCAACCTTTCTGTACCATCAGAAAATTCTTTTTTTTGGAATCCTCCGGCGCTCTTTGTTTGTTAAGTCAAAATCGCCATTTTTAATTTTTTTAACTGTTTCAAGCACTGCGGTCTTCCAAAATCAACCTTCGACAGTCTTTTGATGCGGTTTTGTAGCAGTTTTCTTCATTAGCTTTCTCAGTTTCAACAGTTTTCTTCATTCAGTTTTCTTCAATTAGCAGAAAAGTAATGATCTCTGCGTCTCTTATTTTCAGGCACAAAAGTTTATGTGGTCTTAAAGATCGATTGCAAACTAAATTAATTTTTTATTTGACCTGAAATCCTTTGCCTGAAGTCAAAACAAAGTAACGTTACCAAAAAAGCTCAATGAGGAGGTCAAAATAGACAGGTAGAGCACTCAGTTTACAATTTCACTTTTCGAGTTTTAGACCTGGTATGTTTCTACGTTTCTACACGGCTTTTTTATTAAAAAGACTATTCTATCCAAATTATATTGTTGTTAGCTTTGTGCCTGAGTTTTCCTGTGCTGTTCAATTTTTTTCTTTGATTTACGATACTTTTCTTGAACACGTTTCTGTGATGGCATCATAAACGATGCTCTCGTTGAAACTGTTTTCTGTATCAAAGTTGACGAAAGCAGACATTAACGCGCTCTCTCGTTGCGATAGGATAAGATATTTTAGTGTCAAACTTTTGGCAACACTTCCAGCGAAGAAGCCTAGGAACATGGGGGCAAGAGTACATTTATTCTACCGAGCCTAGGCGTATGCTTTCAATGCTTGTGACGGCCTTAGCAAACTCCGCTACAGCCAGATGTTACAAACAACATCCGAATTTTACGGGTTTGAAGTAAAATTTATGCGATCAACTCTTCGCGGCAGTACCGCGGCCGTTATGGCTGTTAGGTGCAAAACGTCCGAAGGTGGAATGAATAAATCAGTTTTTTTACGCCAACAAACTTGATAAATTTGTATGCCGTATCGGATGAAAGGCATAAAACTTGGGCAAAATTAGTAGACTAGGCAACTCAATTTACTGTGTTGTGTAACGTGAAAAAGTAGCGAAGTTTTACATATTTAGAATAAGGAAGGAAGTTGTTAATCGTTTGTACATAAGCGTTGTTATTTCGCATTATTAGAACAGACAGGGCCATATCAAACGCCTTTAAGTTGTGCACTAAAGTCACAAAGTCAGCGGTAGAGCGCTGACGGATGATCTATCGATGAGGATATAGAGTAAGAGTATGCAGTTTTTTTTCGTAAAAAAATAGTATATATAGATTGGTTTGCTTTTAAAAAAGTAGTGCAAAGAAACGAAATACGGTATGTTTTGATGGCAATTATCTCGGTATTTTTGCGAAAACGATAGCTAGTCATGATATGAGTTTACTTAACAGTCAAGCCTTGTTCAAGGTCCCGATTGTACCGAGATCTCGTCAGCAGAGACAGAACCACAAATACTTAAATCATGAACCAGTAAACAACACCATTAATAACACCTCAGTTGATATGAAACAACGAAAAATATAAGGCAGAAAAAACTATATGAGACACGCCATGCAACTGTGGACATCAATCATCGTACGCGGCATAGAAAAAGATCAATACCCCCAAGCAAAAAAGAGTCAAAGGATGGACACTGAACGTAGCAGAATGTTTCAATAGGTATGGTGTCAGCAAGTTAATTTATTGTACTGGCTCACACTTCACTGTCCTGACCTCATTACGGCAAACAGATGGTTTTACAGACTCTAGCCAAGAGCAAAAGGTGCTCTGCCAGTCCTTGCTCATCGTGCCGTTATCGTCGAAACACTTAACAGCTTCATAGGCCAAGGTAGAAAAAGCCTCGAAGGATAAACTACAGCACCGTGCAAACCCTGACCCAGGGGCTCAGGTTCAGGACAGATTGAGTGACAGCGTTTGACTGGTAGCGAATGGAACCTAACGGAAATTCAATTACACCATCAATTTGACTTTGTCTCCGTTCAATCAGACTGCAACCTTTTGGGGCTGACAGTTTGGAAACAGCAGCTAGGTCTCGGATGGAGGAACCGGAAGGGAGCAAAAATGGATGCTGCGATGTTGCCGGAACGGCCATGCTGCCGCAGGAGTGGAGAGTGGAAATGAAAAATTATGCTTCAGGGCACGTGGGCTGCAAGCGATGGTAGAAGCGCATAACGATACCATCGTTCGAAACATTGCAACGGTGCAGCAAGACAGCGATCAGAAACAAATGTCACTTTTATTTCGGCACCCCTTTGTGTATATTAAGTGGGCTCAAGTGTTACGTGCTCGCACCGGGACCGGAAGAAGCTATGCGATGAACACTTGTGCGAAAGAATAAATCATGCAACGATTTCTGTGAAGGTTAAAAAATGAATTTGGGAAAATGGTGACGCTTCTTTTAGAAGTGGTGCATGCGAATATGAAATCTGGTTGTATTTGATTTTGATAAAGCCAAAAAGTTCAATAACGTTAAAAAGAGTATCGCCTCCTTTCGCCTTGCCTCTTTTTGGACATATTTTTTAAATGGATAAAAACTCAATTCTTTGTTCTATTCATAAACGCAGTTGTTAATCATTCGAATCCAATCTATTTTAGGTGTATCTTTCTGTTTTAGAAGTTTAGGTATGTCTTTTGAATAAAATATATAATTTTGGTATATAATTTGAAATGTCAGAACATGATGCGAAAATGTTTTGTGACTGATCCTTATTAAGCATTGCAAGCATTCATTAACTGGAAATTGTGTTGGCATTATTATTGGGTTTGTATGAATATGCAGCACCATATTTGTTGATAGCTCGAGAATTCTCAGGAGTGCGCGAACTAATAATAAAACTGATTAAACATTGCACAACTAATTTCGACTTTCTCAACGCTTCCCGATGCAGACTGCATTTGGAGAGTTTCGGTAGCATACAAATAGTTGTAGAACAGAATCTAGAAATAATTTGGCAAATGCGTCGCTTCATTGCTGAACCACGTTCCCGTGAGGTAGATATTCATGAAGAACATATCAAATGTAAATTAACAAACATAACATTAGGCACACCCATCCGTACTTATGCTGAGTGCTAGTGGTACTGAGAGCACAAAAAAAATACAAACTCAATTACAGTTGTCAAAGTTTTAATGCTTCATTCGTGTCACTGTCCTAGGTTTGCCAGATGTTCGTGGCCGTCTGTTAAACGAATCAAGTTCCGACAGTTGCGGCTCTTGAGGGTGAACCATATGCCAGCCTGAACATGTCAATTCTCCTCAGAAATGGAAAGACCGAAGCAGCACCTTTTGTGCGAAGGATCAACTAATTGAGTTTTGTTGAAACTGGCTTCCTGTTTCAGGCTCATTTCAACTTTTGTCATCGCTCGCTAGGTTGTGCAGCTGTAGGTAGTTTTCTAATTTGCGTTCCACGTTGGTGACGTTACAAACGCGATTGTTTATAAAACTTTCTTCTTTGCTTACAATAGTGGAGCTTAGGTGAATTATGAGAGCTAGACTCAATATGCTAGCTCTTGTAGTTTTGTTTAAGTTTCAGTGGCTTATTGCTTTGTCAGCTAAATCATTGTGTAAATAATAAAATTCAGCAATATCATCTGTAAACATGATAAATTCAACACAGTATTGATTTTAAATATAACGGACCAGTTATTGGTACAAAACACGTTTACGATTTATTCAAATATGTTTCACAAAACTTGACCTACTAAAGTATCGCTGAAGATAGTGAAAAAAAATAAAGATAGAAAAAAAACAGAAAATCCGTTTTGGTGAATAACGAAAGAGGAATCAGATGATAAAATTGAAGTAAAAAGATAAAGGAAAGGGAACATTGAAAAAGCCTCTTAATGCAGATTTTTGAAGGGATTTGCAATGGTTTTTATGCAAATCACACGACGGCAATGACACGCTCTCCAAACTGCATAATCCATCGTCATATAGAAAGCTTTTTTGCAAGAGGGATGGCTGATGACTTGATGCAACCGTGCCAGAATCCGTTCGTTTAGTTTTTCGTGCTTGACTTGAGCGGTTTGCCTTGTAAATATTGACTTTTGATGCTTACCTTCCGTAAACATTACACGTCCTTTTTGTGGGCAACGGTGTCTCCAACTGATTTATCTTTGCGGGGCATTCATTCCATACATTTTTGGCCGTTACGTTGTTTTTATGGTGATTGAAATCTAATATATCATCATTTAGTTCGGCTCGCTTGCTGACAGATTGCAAGAATGTGCGAAGTTGGAACGGTATGAAGATTTCGCTTCCATGTCGCTTAGGTGACGCTAATGTCGATGATAATGGTATCGTCAAGCAGTAGTGTTCGTCGCAGCGAATGCATGTCGTCAGGGGTGGCTTCATTTAATGCGTGCCATTAAATGCCGTAGATGAGGACAAACTTTTTCCAGGATACAACTCCCATTTCATTGGTTTTCCACACATACTGATTGCTATTTTCGTATATTTTGGACATTTCTGCTGTTCCTTCGGTTCCTTTGTCTTAATTTGATCGCACAGTTTCGTGTTGTATACTTTCGCTTTTTCGGGATTCGGTTCCTAGAGCTTGGCTTGATAGCATATTCCAGACCCTAGGGACCATGTTTTGGTGTGTGTGGATAGAAAGTTATCCCGTGCCATTCAGGCAGTTAATTATAATCCGCCAGAAAGTAATGCGATTGCGGGTGGTGAGCTGAGCTTCGTTTGATGTTCTGGTTACAAGCAGCCAATGGTTTCTTCGAGAAATCTTCTTGAATGTGCTTATCGGTTAAGCACGAAAAGTTTGAGAACATTTTGTCGTGCTAGTCTAGCGAATCCTTTCGATCCTGGCGCAAATCGCAACGCAAAGGGAGCTGATGTAAAATCAATTTACTGAACGGTCACTGTGCAGTAAAAGTTGTTTCAGAAATGAATATACAAATAGATGATTAGATAAATAAAAGTTAAAGATAACTCAATGTTTCTTTCGACTGTAAACCAATTGTAAACCAATTGCAAGAAGCAGCAAGTTCACAATCTGTTATTGTTGACAACAAAGCAATAAAGCTGAACATAACATAAAAAATACTCTTGTCCACACCTCGAGCTTTGATGATAGCACATCAGTGGCGGCACATGGCGACACGCATGTGGCAGCCAAGTGAATCTGGCGCAATATTTGAATCATGTCGACTGACAGAAGTCACACACAAATAAATTATCACACAATGATGGGGGAAAACACACGGCCGAATGGCGAAGCGAAGCTCGTCAACATTAGCAACAAATTGTGTTGTAGGTGCAAAAAGAATGTGAAAAACATAAAATCCTGAATGTGTTCCGATTTTAGCGTGCTCACCCGTGGCCGATCTGGTCACGCTGTGGTATTTACTCGTGTTAGAACGAAATCATCATCACACCCGTGTCCCACCCAACCCTGGGGCATAGTTGCCGCACAGTAAGGCGGCTCGCTCCACCAGGCTTCGGTATAGCATCGACAAACGATCGGAAAACGATTTTCATGCCGGCATTCGTAATTGGTTTTGTGTTGTTGTGCAGAACGCAACGTGGACCGGGTTGACTAGGAATGATATTGAGATTAAAACGAATCCACGAAACATGCCTCGTTGCGCAGGAAAATGGAACGTTCCACCGATTGAGAGCGAGTAAAAAATGTAAAGTTTTCTTTGTTTGCTTTTTGTGGCGCCTAAAATGTTGGGATATGTCAGCAACAGCGACGATGCTCGCGAACCCCTTTTGTGCGTTGCTATTGTTTTTTTAATTTTCATGCGTCCAAAATCAAGCAACAAAAGTGTGATGGCCGTTTGACGGCGAATTGTCAGCCGGCCGGCGATGTGCGTTGCGTATGTGTTCTGCATCCTGTTGCTTCAGGATCCTTTCGCCTCTAGAGACACCGTTTAATTGCTCCTCTTTGTACGAGTGACCACCATGGTGGTCACCGCGAGCTACCGTTCGCGCTCAGAGCCTTTCTGGTGTGACAGACGTTTCTCTGGTACCTTCGGCCTGACCGAGGACGAGCAATGCAGGGCGTGTCCTATCTGAGATTACAAATCGCTCAAAATCACGTGCCTGGGGCCAGCGGCCAGATGGAAAGCGTTGAAAGTAAGCGCGCTGGAGGCGCAAGAAACGGCGTGAAGGCACAAACCGAAGATAATGTTAGGCGAACGTGCAAGAAAATGGCAAAGGGTCAGAATTTATAGTTTGCAGATGTCAGATAGTGGAGGGCAGTAAAACTGTACCGCACAACTTTACCTGTCGTGCCTGAAGGGGAGCAAAAATGAATATTTGAAAGTATAAATAATAGCGTTATCGAGCGTAATAAATAATGAAAGTGAAAATGTGTTTTCCTACGTGCCGCACCGAGTCACGGAAGCGTAGTGCCTCATCTATGATGGAGGGTTTATGAGTCTCAGCCTTTTTTAAGGTAATTTGATTGGAGAGCCAACGGAAGCCAAAACGGAAGAGATGGTTTCTTGGAAGGCTTTTTCGGGATCGAGCGCCGGACAAAATGAAGGCTTTCGCCTTTTCGGTAGGGGCGCGTGTTGGCGACTATTTTTATAATGAGTTCGACATCTGTTTGCCAAATCGGTTCAACATAACACGACATAAACATTTCGCTATTTTATCAGCGTCGCTAAGTCATTGAGCTCTTATTTTCCGACTCAAAAAGTGTTAGAATCGTAATTTTAGTCGCTTGCACGGCTCATTTCACCGTCTTAAAGGTGCTTCGAGCGAACACAGTCTGTAAAGGGTTCATTTATGGCCACTTAGAGTTTTGACAGCAACAAGCTGTTAAAGCTATCCAATATTTTGAAGCTTTAAAACCAGTTTGGCCAATCTATGCGACGCTGAAGGTTAGGGCATCTTTTGTAATCAACTCAAGTCGTGTGGACTATATCACGTGATTAGTTCAACGAGGTACTAAAGGGTCTAAAGGCGTGAATTCTTCCGACTGTGTAATCTACATGTTTGTGATTTTGATTGCATTTGCTCAAGGTCCTCGAGTGGTATGGTATGGGCATATTTATCCGAACCTGATGAAATTGGGCTCACAGTTGGTTTCAAACAGCTAATGTCACTGAAATGCTCTCAAGTACCACACTGGATTTGGTAAACATTCTATCTTCAGAGTAACTACTTTGGATGCCTTGAAGATACGCTACACCAAGCACGTCTGTCAAACATTAGCGGTGCGTGTTCATTGCAAGGCCAAATATCATAACTAGGCAAACTGACAGTTATGTTTGCTTTTGTTGAATGCACCAGTGATTTTGTCGGTTCACATTATGCTCATAACTGTGTCTCATAATCATATTGTTATCCATTTGGGTTTTCAAGTATCCAGTTCTATCATGGCTAAGTATCGAGGGTAGATCAAAATACGCCAAGTACGTTAGCTCATAGGAATTTGTATCCCGTGGGGTAGACGACCCATGCTGGATTTCTTTCCAATGCACTACTAATCATTTGTTGTCGAAGTATCAACCTGTCACAATAGCTTCAAGAATGCGCGCCCAAATAAAACAGCCAACGTCCGAAAGTAATGTCACCGCCAATTCGGTACTATCATGAATCGTTTCGATCGTTGCAGATGAGGCGGAAAACTCTTCGGACATTGTTTGGTTGCATGGGTGCGGTGCTCTTCCGTGTGCACCACAGCGGGTCTGTGGTAGTCGTCCAGCATGCGCTCCGTATTCAGACATTACCGGGTAGCCCATTGCAGTCAGCTCTGGTGAACCGAGACGGATGGCCGAAGAAACCGTCAGCATCCAGCATCGACCAACACTTGCCGTGCCAATCGCAGGCGGCCGATGAATGGATTCTGCAGCAAAACTGGTAACCAGCGACCGAGCCCGATCTGCTCCATTGCATCGCTAGGGAGGAAATTTTGAACCGTACTTCCGGCCCCGCACATAGCTATGGTTTCGGATCATTCCAGAATCGTTCATGTTGAACGGTTCTACGTGGCAAGGTCTGATAGTGCATGGCAGCGAGCGTGTTATTGCAGTTGTTTTTCTTTATCCTATCATGAGATTGTGCCAGGATCCGGAGAATTGAACAAGCTAAGCTGGGAAGGGATGTACCGTAGCCTAGTTGAAGGCAAGAACCGGAAAACTGTGGTGCAAAATTTAAGCAATTATATATGAAATTCTGCTTTCGATCGTTGGATTTTTGAATGGGAAATAAATATGCGATAACATGTTGAAATGGTTCGAGGACGGTTGCAATAACGCACGAACGAGTTTAATGTAAGAGCCAATTGCGATGTAAGGCAATGATATGCAGTGTTAACGTTTGAGAATTATATCGAGGGGAATTTGTAAGACTAACATATCTAATGCTGTGACGTACGACCTATATTTGATACCGTTTGGTTCTGCTGCTTAGAGCAGTGATAAGTTTCATAATTCCTTCCACTACTTCGGTAGTATTCTCATTAAACCTTTGCCCGGAATATGTTGGAGAGTGCTTCCAGGGCATCGTGCAAATTGATCGAGTCCTATTTTGACAAATCCCGCACACTGGTTACTCTTCTCTGGTCCACCGGAGAGGTATGAAGCCTGAACGTTGTTAGCGTGTCGTACGATGCACGAACAGAACCTTGCACGCTGCCGTACATGATCTGGGATAATTCGGCACTGGCCAGGACTGGACCGCTAGGCTTTCGCCATGAGCAAGGCCATAGTTTATGTTCCTTATATTGTCATCCTCTGGCTGTGAAGTTGGCCCAGAATAGCGAACACCAGCACCCGTCCAGGAGCGTGAGGAATGATGTTATAAATTTTCACGAGTAATTTCCCCAGCAGAAAGAAGTGAAATCTTTCCGACGCTACTGTATCTTTATTTAATGTGATTGAAAATTTATGGTCAATAAATATATACACCCACTCACTCACTCTTTTTCACGCACACAAACGCATCGGTACGGCCGGCTGTAGGAGCTCACTCGTCTAGGTCCGGTAGCTTTGTCCGGGATCGGGATATCTGCTGGCGTCTGCTGGCTGGCGAGGCTGCGGCATATTACTTCTGGCTGACGGGAACTGCTTTCGATGGTCGGTAAAATATGGCCAAAGTTTCACGCACTACCGAAGCTACGGCCAGGCCTGGCGGATGGGCCTTGTTTGATGTATTTGATGAAGACGGTAACTAGGTGTTGAGATGCTTGGTGGAAGTAACGAAGCGGCAGAATAATGCCTTGTAATCTCTGAAGGGGGGAACTAATCCTGAAATACTGGACCAGTGAAGGCCAGCGTGTGGCCATTGTTTCCATTGGAATGGCGTAGCAGACAGCTGTATGAATTATAACCTATGTGTCGTTCGCTACGCCCAGCTGATTACACTCTATTTTCCGTCTTTCAGTGAAGCTAATTATAGAGATTTGATCAGAAGCTCAATTTGCATGTATACCTAGTGGTAGGACTGTAAACATAGTTAATGTGGCATTAAGATTAAAATTTGACAGATGTTGATTTTGACTGCGTTTAATGGGGAATGAACGAGTACGCAAGGATGAAATGGATTTATTTCAATTGCGACCATTTAATAAAGTAATAAAGCTCTTAGCGTAAACCTAAACTACTTCAGTGTATGAGAACTTATCTTTTTGTTTACTTATTATTTCCTTATATCAACGGGATCGATACAATTGACCTAAAGCTTACACACTTTCTTCGGGAGTAATTTCTACATCGTTTGCTGGTTTCTGCTTGATAATTTTAAAAAAAATTCAAAATTGTACTGCATTGAAAGACTTACATTAAGAGTAAGTGAAGCATATTCTAAGAAATCTTATTATTTTTGACATTCCACAAAGCTCTGTATTGGTGGGCTACATTTGGTGTGGATTTCACTACGGAGTTTGTTGCATGTTTCTGATTTAAACAAAAATATATTTCGGCTCCGTAACACATCCTCTCTGCAGTGTAAGCCCTTGGGCTGGTGATGTTTCCAGGTGACTTTCTATAGGAGATGCTCTGCATATGCTTTGTGAAAAGCGACATGCTGAAGACACTGATATGCGACACCAACAGTTATGGACACACGACTCTGGAACACGTAGTGTGATTTGAATCATTTATCGACTCGGCGAGCCTGACAATGAGTTTCGCACAATTTCGAACAAACACACTGTTCTTCTATGCCATGAAACCCCAAGTACGGTCTGTGACTTCACAATCTTATAATGGCTCACTGCCATGTCAAGGGAGCGGTTTTTGGTCAGCTTGCGGACTTGTCCAAAACGTCCTCTTGGTTGCTATTTTAGTGTTGCGCTTTACTAACGATAAAATGCAGAAGTTAAAGTAAATGGTTTTGCCTGGGAGCCTGGTGTTGCTCATCTTTTCAATATCTAACGTTTCAATGTTACTGATTGAACTAACGTTACCTTGTGCTGTTTTCTCGGTATCGCTTAGTAAGGTTGATAATGTACCGTTCCGACGGCGAAGCTAAAGCACAATCGCCGTCACTGGTACGGCAATAACATTTCTCCTAATTGGAATCGATTTAGGCAAAGTCTGATGCCTTTCGATAACCGCCTTCTGACCATTTTTCGCTAGAAAATGTGCCGCATGTTTCGCGTGGACGGAGGATAAAGTCGATAAAAACTGATCACAGATTATCACAACGGCACCCTTCGGAACCCTAGCAGCTGCACCAAATTTGCCTGCCCTCACAGTTCTTGAGCACTATGAGAAATTTTAACGTTCGCTTAGTGGTGGACGTGACTTGCCAATCGAATTTTTGTTCCGGATTCGAAACATCCTAATTTTACTGTAATGGTAGTAATTAAAAAATAACAAGTTGCTCGTTAAAAGGGGCTTTTACGATGTAAAGTACGTAGCGCCTAATTTGTTACGAACGTGAAAACGTACCTATGCATTGGGGAGTGGCCGTTGTGGTAGTTCTTGAACATGCAAAAAATCATCTTAGGAAAAAGAAATATTTACATCGATATTAACATTTCAGCAATGTAACTTTATTATATTGCAAAGCCATAATACATTTTAGGAATTATGAATTATTCTTTAAAAACATCGATAGACATCGGCCTTCGAGATTGATTGAAGCTTTTAAATCCGATCAAAATCAAGCAATTAAGAAACCCCATCATTCTCCAAACGGCTTATGGTTTGGCTACGGACCGGTAGGGCGAGAGTTGGAAGCAGAAAAAAGGACTGATCTACTGCAGGATCTAAACACTTTGCCCAAGGGCAGGCAGATCACCTGTTGTGATTTAGTGCCGTCAGGTGTTAGCTCCCACTTTCCGATTCGCGTCCACATCATCTGGATGATGTCGAGATATCTTCATGAAGCGTGGCATGAACGGGTAGCGTCAGTGCCGTCAGTGAAATTACTGCTTTTTTGCCACAGCTATGGACCGCATATCTAGAGTTTTTTGTGCATCCTAACGCGATTGGGCTTCATGTCACGGGTCACGGCGAAGTAGCAAAATTCATTCCGGAGCTTGTCCGCAAACGTGACATGAATAATATCAGCTTCACAAGGACCTGAGGCTGCGGTCTTATCGCCCGATCAGTGGGACAGTGTTGGATGCTCAAGAATCAAGAACGGTTCCAGGCTCCTCGGAGGTCTGAGAAGCTAGAAAATCGGAAATAATTCTTTCGTTGCTCTGTCGACAGAGAAAATAATCGCCCGGTGCCGGTGACGGCGGTGATGCCGCCTTTTGCGGTTCATTTTTCTGCTACTGCTGTTGCTGTTAGTGGATTGTGAAATTGCTACCATCAACATCCTTTGCGTCCGATCCGATCTTCGAGCCGCAAGGTTTTTTACCGTTCGACCAGTTGTGGTGCAAAATTTATTAACCCTACAGTTAACTGAACGGTCAATTCCGATAACAGTGATCCGACCGACTGGAAACGATTTGCATATGGATTTGCATGTAATAGATCGTATTTTTCGGAGACCGGAGGACACAAGGAGCAGGGCGGTAGAAGGCGGTGATGGTAAAGTCAGGCTACATGTCTAGAATATGGAATGAGCTCCCTGCTCTTCACTTCTGGTGCAGCAGCCGGAAGTTGCTTTTTACTACCTAGCTGGCGGTGATTTATTCGCGATTTTTATATGGTCGTTGCTGTTCCGTTTGCCAGAGCTAGTGATAGTTTTCATGTATAAAAGCAGAATGGCTGAAAAGTTGGGCTTCAAGGCGAACAGATCTTAATAAATAGAGAAGCCCAAATGAAGCATCAAACGCCACTAAACCAAGGTCGATGCGGCACAACGATGTTAGATAAATTGCGGCTTATCGAAATGTATCTACAAAGTACTATGGATTGAAAATTTCTTTTGAAATGCTTGCTTAGATAATATATAGTTAAGCATTATTAGTACATGCCGGGCATTTTTGATGATTTTCTTTGGACGATCAAAGTATCACAGACATTTACAAATCTCATGTCGTGAGCTACGAACGTGAGGTGAGTTCTTTTTTAATTTTACTTCGTTTTCTATATATAATCAAAAATAAATCATTCTCAATTTTGTTAGAAAATGATGTG
The DNA here is from genome assembly GCF_943735745.2 of Anopheles bellator. Lineage (NCBI taxonomy): Eukaryota > Metazoa > Arthropoda > Insecta > Diptera > Culicidae > Anopheles > Anopheles bellator. Next base: position 38,782,972 of record NC_071286.1, read on the forward strand.
TGACCAAAAGTTAAAGCCGGAAAGATTTGGTGGCGTTGCCTAGAGATCAATAGCTGGGCCGTGCTGAAAACTTGGTGAATCATTTGTCAACTGTGAGCCAAATAACCATGTTGTCGAGGACACTTCCGACGCTATCCGCCATCGGCATCGATTTCGCCGATGAGCGATAAGTGCGTTGAAAGTGTGGTGTGCAGGCAGTGATAGAAATCGCAAAGTTCGTCCTATCTGGCTGTCACCGTCAACACACTTGATATCCTGCTGCCAGGACGAGGATATCGCATTAAGGCGACGTTTGTATGTGTTTGTTTGATAGAAGGTAAGACATTTAGATATACCAAAAAATAGGACACCATATCGGGGCTAACGAAAAGGAAGAGAGTAGAAATTTATCGCATTGTTTGCGAATCGTCACAACTCGATTCAGACTACGACTCCGCATTGTCCGGCGGCTCAGACAATGTTTGGCACGAGATTACGCAGCTTTGCCGGCACCTTCATCCGTCACGTTCTGCTGCCCTTTCCGATTTCTGGTGACGCGGTATGTGTACTAGCGAGAAATGCACTAAAGAGCTGAAACGAACCCCACGAAGCAGAAAGATGTCGGAAGACATGTCATTCAATGTAAAGTCGGTCCATTTGTCGTGGCTTCGTTTGAATTTAACCAAGCATAAAGCCGAGGTGAGTGTAATGTTCCTTTCACTGGACCGGTCCAGTATGGGTCCATCTTGCTGGACCGTTTATTCCGGTAGTTGAACCAAACGCGTGGCGAGATTCCATGAGGACACGAGGGTCCTACATGCCATTAGTAGAATTCCTGTGTCCCACACGTCGCTAGGTGACATTCAACCCTTGAGTCTTTGAGCCCCGAACCCAGTCGGCGAAGGGAACGAGGTTGTAAACTTTTCCAATTTAGCGAACGCCTCGACGAACCATTAAATCGTACGAGATTCTGTGTACTTCTTATCACCATTCTCCGTGTCGCTTTAAACTGCAAGATTCTGCCAAAACCGCCACGTCCGCACCATTGTTAGACGCTACTGAATTGCTTTAACGATTACGAACAAATATTTAAGTTCCGCTCTAACAAGCAGCCGAGTGACGGTTAGTTTGTTGTACAAATAGTTTTATTATTCATACGATTGCAAGATTCATGATTACACCGATACCGATGTCATAAGGCGGCTCGCATCGAGTGGGAGCAGGCACTCCGAGGACTCCAGCATCGTTGCGTTGCTGTGTGCTATAGCAATGCAGTCGGCGTTACTCCTTTCGCGGTTCGATGCTATCTGCTATTTGCAGGTCAATCCTTACCGAGGAGGGAGTGAAACACGCGTACATCGTGATTTATTAATTATATGCTATATGCGATTATTAGTGACCCGTAACTCTAACAGATGCTGACGGGAACGTAAGTTAAGCCAGGTTACCGGTGACGATGGTGATGTTAAGCATTGTCAACATTTAGAACCGGGAATCACGCAATACTTACACCATCGGATGTTCAATGGTGAGTGATAGGGGCTAACAGAACCTAGTGAGGCTAGTATACGTTACACCTACAATAGCAGACGCCGTCAATGTGTTACTAAAGCAGGGATATTGTTTGTGTTAACAGCGTACAAAAACAATTCACCGAGGTATGTGAAGAACCCATATAAGATATAATGCATGATAGCATGTAGCATATAGCATGATATAAGAATCCGCGACAAAACATTCGTAAAGAGAATATTTGCGGTGTAACACATTTTAAGCTTTTTAGCTCAATTGTTGTGTTGACAAAAAGTATATGGTTTTAAAGGTAAATATACCATATTGTTCTACAATTTGAGTTCATTAGTTGTGTTTGTTAAAAGCTCACCATACACTTTATAGAGAGCTTTATTTTTATCTTCAAATCTTCATTACTTTAAAAACAAATTGAACTGAACAAGTTTACTGCTTAACATACATGTCACATCAAATGAACGTGTCCCGAAATGGAACACAACCAAGAAAAAAACATTATTGTTGAACATTGCAAAGCAATAAATAGTATCTGATCGACATTCACAGAATGCATTGCGGTCCAAAAAAGGGGTTTCTGAATTACGCGCTTTCAACGGAAATACTTTCAAATTAGATCATAAAAGCAAAAAGAGGCTGTTCCCCATTGTGATGTCAGTTCTGCTTGAATCGTCGATACATCGCTGAGAAATTTTCCGTTTCTTCGTTTCTGCCGGCTCATGCCCACTCAATTTGTCACAGACCCGGGCTGGCCTTCGGCGCAACTGTACGAGGGAAGAATTCGCTTGCTGCAAGCGCACCACCAGCATTGGTGCAGCGTGCAGCGCCAGCTCTCCCGAAATTCCACTCCTCGGGAGCGGAAGCAGTATTGCTGCCTCGAATGACCACCCGGAAAATGGTTATAATCAATTCAGCGATTCTTCGCCATATCGATTGTGCAGTCCAAGCACGAATCCCGGCTACGAATGAGACCTTTGATTGAGCGGCAAATAAAAATATATTCCAACCGATATATAACAATAGAACAATTTCGGTCTTGGTTTAGCGAGTTTTCCAAGCTGGAAGACAAGTTCTCCGGCAACCACCGTAGCGGCACTGTAGAGCGCTGTTTTTCGCTTTCTTCGTGCTCAACAACGGAGTATTTACGTCCCTAGCACAGCGTACAGGGGAGTGTACGTCCGTCGATGATTGTAGAACGGTGCTTGAGATTAGATTGGTAAGCCGTGGGCGGTAGAAAGGAAAATAAAAACATGCTAACAATCAGCATATAATGCCACTGCATTAGTGCGTCCTTTTCATGAACGGACGGCCAGGCAAATCGATTTCGGCTCTTGAGCGGATCCGTCGCCAGCGTCGGCGGTGGGAGCTGTACGAATTTGAGCCGTTTCAAATGTTGATTCGAAACCGCACGGGAGGCGGTGCCCGAGTTTCGGCCCACGTTTGATTGTGTGTGTCTGCGCAGAAACTCTTGGGATGTAATCAGAAACAAATGGAATCCCGTTGGGGGGAATAAAGGATGGTGTCGAAGCCTAGGAGCCGTATAACTAGAGAGCCGGAACGATCTAGCGGGAAAATGAGAGATCCAGTGCCAGTGGCACTGGCCAGGGATAAGCGATAGCAGGAGTTACGAAGAAAAATTTGGGATTCATTTAAACGGCAGCAGCATCGTCTGCGTTTCCTCCAGGAGGGTGTCGAGGACCAATCGATGCCGCTTTTCGCTTTCGCATTTCTTTGTTTGTTCTGCTGCTTTGGGATGGAGAAATATTTCGCTGAAAGCCCGTGTGGTGCTCGTGGAATAGTAACGCCCAAGTGTTGAGCCCAAAACTAGCGGAAAATGCTACGATGGACAAAAAGATTAAATGCCTCCGAAAACAGCGAATCGGATTTAGGCAGAGACCTCGATAAAATTAAAATTCAAAGCTTTCGGTGGATCGCTTTTAATGGGATTAAAAATTATCCCTCCAGCAGCGGCGCCGTTGGGCTGTCGTTGCCAGCCCAGCGGTGGGCCACATGTGGTGTTCAGCACCGGGAGGGTGCACTTTCTGAAAAAAAGGTGCCGCTAGAGGCCGTCATGCTTTCAGTGTGGAGAAGCTTAAACTCGTTGATCCGTGATTTTTCCTACCCTTCGAGCTTGCAAATAATTGAATTGGACTTGGAATGTTCAGCTTAGGGAAAGTTGTGCCTTAACCCATGCAGAGGAATTTTATGATCATTACATTGCTTCATTAATTCAATAATTTTGTTAGTGTTGAGAAATAGATAAAGTTTGGGAACGATCTTTAAGGAAAATCTTTATTTCGACGCATTTGTTTTCGGTTAATGTTATAGTAACTGCCTTTTTTAAGAAATGATATAAGTAGCATTCACAAGCTGTTGTCTAGTAAAATAAATAAAGGTTTGTGCTGGGATACCAGAGAAATTTAGCCTTAAATGGTACGAGGTTCCAATTAAACACTAGCCGCTAATGATGCTCACTGCTCACGCGAGACACTTGGCACAGGAATTTAGCTTGACCATTTATTTTTATTACCATTTTCGAAACGCATCGCGTAGCTGGTTACATTGTATATGGTAGTAGCGGCGTGAAAGCACCTGCCGGCATACCGAGCAGTGTTATGCGATGGTGGCATTATTGAAATTAGCAGCTGATGATATACGCGGCATTGGTCGTGAATCATATGGAAAAGGTGCAAATGGTAGATCATCCCTTCCCTACAACGGTGGGCCTTGTCTCGCCCTCGATCGCCTCGCGTTGTGGGTGATTTGCTGAATTTGCATAAAACCGAAAGGTAATATCGTGCCGCCACGATGGGAACTCTCATTTGCATTTCAAATGAAGCAAATCAAAAAGGTTTTGCAGCGAGTATTGTTTACGCTTGAATAAATTAAATTGTGCCCTCGTTTATCGCACCGCGCGAAGCGCAATCATTTATCGTCGCTATATTTGATGATCATTACCGCGCGAAAGGTGGTGCGCCTTATGTGAGGTTTCCTTGGTCCAATACGGGGACCACCCGTTTGGGGTGTGAAGTATGATCTCCGCATTTGCGGCCGGCTTTGTGCTGTCTATCAGACAGTTTAGCATCAAACAGAAAGTTTTATTTCGAGCTAAGTTTTACCGTTTTCGCACTGTTTTAAAATAGTCATTGTCATAACTTGAGATATTTAATAAAACTAATTTGTTTAATGGCCACCATGTGAAGAGTTTTTGTCCAGGACACACAGCCGGTAGTGGTAGTGAATTTATTACAAATTCCGAGGCAAAGCGTCACGTCACGCAGTGCGGGTCTTCCGGTAAACCCAGAGTAACCACAGCACTATTCATCGAACAGCGCAGGTACGGGAGTGGTTCTGGAAAAACCGCAAATCCGTAGCTAATCCGTGATCCGTCGGAGGGCTGCATGACTAATGACAATGCTCGCTAGTGTCACCATTCGGCAAGCTTCGTAATAACATTTATTTCGAGTGTCATTTACACCGCTGCCACCGGTTCAAAGCAGTCACGATATCCGTGCGTAAGACACTCCGTGTCGGGCCGTTGCGTGTCTGGTACGCCAAACCAATCTGTGGCGGTGGAGTTTTCTATGCGGGAGACAAACTTTACCACGCGCCTCACGAAAGCACAAACAGAGAGAGTGCGAGTGAGAGAGAGATAGATAGTGGTGAGACTGTCATTAGCTATGTTGCCAATATACGGTTGCCCCATTTACATTGCGTGAGTTTGTGCTGTAAGCCACGAGATTCCGGCTATGACTAAATGGTTTACTGGCTCATTGACTTGTGGCGATTAAAGCAATGATCAGTGTGATGGAAAGATCATGCGTCAGCGAGATTGACTGAAGAAGTGTTAGCCGTATGCCGAAACGTGAAACCGTTTTGAAATAACAACATGGTTAAATATTTTAACGACCTTCTCCCATTTGATAGCCCTCAATCGTACGAATGAAGACATCATTTTTAAATGATGTGGGATGAAGTTTGCATGGCAATTAAAATGTTTGAAAAGGTTCGAATGAGAACCAGCCTTTTACTGTGATTCTCTTCATCGCTGTTTTATGAGCCAAAGTCTATGAATTGCCAGATGTCGCTTCATTGGCGTTATCATTGCGTTTAAACCATCCATGATGCCATTCGATTGTGATTTAAGTTGAAAGTAGTCGTAATTTGTGCCCATTTAATGTTTCGGAGCTCATTTCCGTTACCGTTACTGTCGTGTTTATCGTGACCGAGGGGTGTTGCCAGTGTGGAAGAAAGTGTTTTCTCTCTCTCCAACGAACTACATAAAATTCTTACCGTGCCTCCGCAAAGCCCCAAAACCCTGTCCCTGGCAAGCCACACTTCAGGATGCGGCTGGCACGCCTGGTTGTTCATCGCGCTCATTTACTCGTCCGCTGTGCCGTTCGTGATATGATCAAATAATTAAAATCAGTTCATTACAACAACGACGCCATGTGCTCCTGTTTACGCTCAGCGGAGTCCCTTTGGGACACTCAAACCCTTGGCCAAGGCTATCAAAACGTGGGGCACTGGGCACCTAGGTGCGGTTGATGCTTTTATTTTCCTTCTGGAAATTACAGACCAACTGCCGAGCCTCTTTCTCGAGCGCGGTGGTCCGTGGCCGTCCAGCAACACGTACCAGGGTTCGACTTCTTTGACACGTTCCGTCGAACAAACCTGATGGACCCTGAAAATGTTGCGCTCCGTGAACCGTCGTGAGTCATTTATTGCGTCATTTTCCTCACCCGCGTACAGGAACTTTGAGGTTTCGGTGGCCTCGTGGCCTCGGACGCAAATGAGGCGCCGGGGCGAAACCGAACGTAACATGTACTCACGCAGAGCTTACACGCGGCCGAGTTAGGTCAGATTTTATGTATTCAACGCACTTCCGTGGCAAAAGACGTCAAAGAGGGCATTAGAGCGACTTTTATTAGTGTCGTAAAAACACTTTCGGAGTAATTATTTCACCCTTGAGATTATGGCGACGTGGCGGCAGCGCCTGAGATCTGCTGAAATGTGCCATCCCCCCTCAAAAAAGGTCCACGGACTGTTTCCCGGGTGGGTCACCAGGGAAAGTTGGGTTGTGATTTGTTTTTTTTTTATTCTAAATAAGAGCTCCGGGGCGTAGTTGGACAGCTTGTATCAGTCGCAAACGAACGGGATCGCAGGTCGGTCCGATCCTCGTTCCCCAGGTCGATGGGCACGCTGGTAAACGAATAAATAATCACTTGCCAAGATCCACGGGGTCGGGTCCGGGATGAGTTTGGCGGCCTGGTGTCATTTGTGGTTGGCCTGGTCTGGCCGGTGTGAGAGGGTTTTTTCTCCGCCCGCAGGAGCGACAGGATGAAATAACAAGGGTGGCTCAGGAAAACTTGTTTTGTCGTGGCGGCAGGACGGGGCGGTGGACTTTAAAAACCATTGCCAGCGTTTCCCGTTGACCGAGTTTTACACGTTACGAGGCTTTTTTACGACGACGACACTTCCGGCCTGTGACTCGTCGGTCGTAGGTCGGAAATAGTTGGATTATCTTTTAAATAAAATCACTATAAAACAGCGTTTATAAGGATGTTACAACGAGCTTTTAGTAGTGTTTTGTTTCACGCCGTGAAACGGGTAATGAAATGAAAGAGTATTATGTGTACCAGTGCACCTCAGCAAGAGAAAAACAACCAAAATGAAGGATGATTTCAGTGGTTTTTGTCATACTTCAGCAACCTCAAAATGTGAGGCTATTCCCGAATGTCACGAATGCTTTGGCTATTGGCTCATATTTTGACATGGCAGAAACATGTTTATCTATCAACTTCTCCACGAACCGAGAGTCTTGCACCGGCCAGCCGTTTCCTCTGACGTCAATAAGCGAGGTCGGGCAAACAATGATTGATATTTGTGCTGCTAGGCACCGGTTTTCGATGGATTTTCGAGAAGAAGCTGACAAACTTTTGGCCACTGCCCGGTGCAGCGGCGCTGCAGCTGCCAGCGCCAATGCAGCACGGTGACTGACGAGAGAGTCGGGTGGAAACTTAAACAGCATTTACGTAGCAATCCAACTCGTCCAACGAGCTGAGGAGTGCTCTCTTACTCCTCCTTCGTGCGCCTTCTGATACTATTTGCGCAAAGTCATAAATTATTCCGCCAACGTTTCGGTTCGTTCGTGTTGTTCTTTTCATTCGCTCCGAGCTACGAGCGAGCTGACCCGGCATCTTGTGAAGTCTGTCTCGGGTCTGTGAATGATTTCTCGCAACGTACAATTCTTCTAGAAAATTTCCTCTTGAAAGTTTCTCGAACGCGCACCGTTGCTACAACGACGCTACTTGCGCGATAAAGCATGTGAAGTTTTCCCGCTTCTCGGTGAGTGGCCCGGTGGGGGTGGATGGTTTTCCCGGAAAAGGAAAAATAAAAACAGAAAACCTCATCCATACGGCAGCGTTCCATCAGTCATTGTCAAACCGAAACCGACATGCAGAACATTCGGCACTCGCTCTTCCAATTGGTTGCAGCATTCGCCAGGAAAGTGTTTTATCGTGTGTGTGGTGTGTGGAATTCTGTAGGTGCCGACTTTATTCCACAATCACACTCGTGTGTGGGAGTTTCCACATCGTGTTGGGAAGATTGTAATTTAAGGTTAATTTTTTCCGCCTCACGAACTGGTAAAAGGGGTAATTGGTGGATGGGTTCGTTCGAGAGAGGAGTTAAAACTTTTCACATCGTTCAAATGGTGCCTGAAATTGTTTGATGCTGTTGATTGGATTCCATTAAGTTACTTTGCGAATTGATTAATCAGTTGTAATGCAGGGTCCTCCTTAAGGTGCATGCAGTCGAGAATGTTGTATCAAAATGCCAGAATGAATTAAGGTTTTCTATGGGCGACCGGCATTGTGTTTGGTGAGCCCAAGATCTGATCGTTTACCCTAATGCATCGAATAATGGCGGTTAGAGCACATATTTACAGTTCGTCCACGACCACGGTGGCCGCTGACTAGTTGCATCTGCCGGGACATGGGAAGCGTTAATTTACGGTTCGTCTTCGTCCGCTACACATCGTCGGCCATGTTGTGTGATCCTCGTAAGAGCAAACAACGCCAGCGTTGCTGAAAGCCGACGCTGTTGTGGTGAAAAATAAAACTAAACAAGTGCTGCTTGTTGCCCGCAACGCAAACCTTTTGCCCTAGGCTCCCGGCTCTGCGCCACCCTCTGCCCGAACCGTCTGGGCCGGCCGGTTATGTTCCTCAGCACTCAGCAGTTCAAAGCGGAACGATTGCAGTGAGGCCTCCGGTTGTTGCGCTTCCGTACACGGTGCCGGATGCAAGACGGTGCTTCGCCGCCGTACAACTACCGGTGGTGGGCCCGGTGGGCATGATCTTCTATCTAACTAGGGGTCCTCCACCGGAGCCGAGTCACGCCTCGGAGATTTTTCATTAAGAGTGTTTACCTTTTCCCAATGACCCGAGGTGGCGCCCATGTTGCAATGGGGCCGCTCTAGCGGTGCCCGTACCGGCGAACGGTGTGCGTTCGCCACCATTGTGCCATCTTGGGCATGCATTTCCTTCTTCCTTCCGGCTGACCGGTAGTTTATCACCTGAGGCCCTGAGGTGAAGTGGAGCAAAAAAAAAGTAAAAAAAGGGTTGCCTTAGCGGACGAGTCTCGTTGCTGCCAACCGAGCCCTCAACAGTAACGATATGCTAGCACCCTTATCAAACGGCCCCACCGTTCGGGGGTTGTGGGGGCCCGTGAGGTTAAAAAGGACGAAGAAAGAAGCTGCTGGAGGATGATTTGGGTAAAATAAAGAAGTGCTAAGTAAACTCCGCTTTGCTGCTTCTTTGAATGATTGTTGGCGTTAGTCATTTGGCGCTGCGGCATCGTTTATCTTGCACGTTGCTGTCGCCGTCGTGGCCATTGTTGCCGCTGTGTGAAAATTTAAATTTCCCACCTCGGTGTTGACCTGCACTGTGCTTTGCATTCAAAGCTCACGTACGTCTTGGGGACATGTTTGAAGTATTTGTTGGCGTAAAGTTTTTGTTTTCTTTATTGCCGGTCTGCCGGTCCTTTCAGGTGAGCCTTAAGCTAAATTATGTTTCACCCCTGTTGGTGCATTGTTTCCGGGCGTGGTGCTTTTTAATACATCTATGTTTGCTAAGATTATGACGTCCTTATCCGTTGGCATCAAGACTTTCACAAAATACTAATTCGAGTGTGGAGGAAATGAAATGGGTAATCATTGTATACCCGACGTCTTCGAAGAAATTTCGATCGATTTTCGATTATGAAACCAAATTTAGTCATCAAATGGTTGGTAAAGTTTATCTTCAATTCACCTTTTTTCCATCCCTTTTTTATGAAATAGAATCCACCAAATAACGAGGCGTCCTATGCATCAACATATTTTGCGTTTGTTTCTACAAAAAACGAAGGGTCGAACAGTTCAAGAATCTACCTTGAACCTTGCTAGAAGTACTATAACTCATACGGTGGAATTCCGCGTGGTTTACCGGTATGTTTCTGGCCATTTCTGACGAACGACTAGGAGCAGATCGAAACGAACCTTGAACACCAAATCTAATTTTAGTACGCTGGTCACGAACCTGTTAGTCAGCTTAATAATAAATTGCATGTGCTTAGAACTGCCGGTGATATTCCGCTTTGTGCCACTGGCATTTGTAGAAAAGGTACGAACTAGACATAACCGTTTTCTTTGAGTTCTTCTGCATTAAGGACACAATGCATCATTTATGCATTGTATCGATTGCGCTCCTTTATACTCCGCCATATGCTTTCAGCGTGTTGAAATAATTCTGGTAACAAAAGTCGATGCATCGAAGACCATTTAACGAGCCTTTTAAATGGTACTCAGCTGGTCAATCAGATTTCATAATTGTTGCTGTAAATATGGAGCAAAACTTACATTTTTGTGTTTTATTTACAAATATTTTAATTAAACTTTTTTTTAAACATAAATAGACCTATTAACATTATACGATCTCTCACTGAAATGCTTATTTGAAATGTGACAGTGCAATAGGAAACAGTGAAAGGGTGGAGCATAATATTTCGAACTTCACCACTGTCACAGCACGTTATCATCGATGCACTAGCACTGGACATTTTAATTGACATGTCGGTGTAATACCTAAGATGTGATTCGCTTAAGTAAACCACAGCTGTCTATCCCTTTAGAATTTAGTAACCGAAAATGCTTTGACATATCTTAAAAAGGGCGAGTTGGGGATCCTCGGGATATCTTCGATGATTTCTAATACTTTGTAATACTTATTTGAAATTTCTATACCTTTTCTGTAATCAAGGGTGTACTGTATATTCTCCATTCATAAATATTGAATCTGCTGCTATGGTAGCAGATGTGTTGAAAAACTGGAATGGTATCATCTCAGCTTTGATGATCGGATTTTCTGTACATGGGCAGTCAAAACGACCCCAAAAGATTTCCTGGAAGCTAGTCCGATTATCAATAGTAGCGGGTTCCGGCGTCAAGAAAAGCTTTAAAATGTTGGGAAATGTTTAGCTCGGACATCTCTTACAGAACCATATTTCGGCATAATGAACAACACAAGCACATCTTTTCGAGCATCATCTAAAGAACAACAAGTATCTTTTTTTGTAAACAAAGCTAAATAATGGTTTTGAAATAACTTGTACTTTGACGTAACCTGATGTGATTTAAGTTGAATCATGTTGCAATCGATTAGCAGTTTCAGTCGCACGTTGAGTGGTAGTGGCTTGTGTGTGTTTTCGAAAATGACCATGTATTTAAAATGTGCCAGCTTTTAGTCGCCCATTAGCGCTTTTCGACATCGTTCGCTAGGCCCTGACGTAGCTGCTCGTACCGCTTCTTCCTTGTGTTGAGTGTTGAAGCAGATTAAATAGTTGAAATAAATATTATTCCTTATAGTGTTACTACTTATTGTTACCCTACTGGTTTTTGGCCATTTTAGTAAAGTTTTGCAGATGTACTTAGCAGCTGGAAGTCAAATGAAGCTGTAACGTATTAAGCAATGCTTGACTTTTTCCTTGTTGGGACACCATACTGAGTTGTCTTTGATGGATTATAATGGACTGGTGTTCATAAAGTGTTCATTATAATGTTATTATAGTAAAGTACAAAGAGGTAAAGTCAAACTATGTCTCGTTGTAGTTGCACTAAAGGTCATCAACGACCCTCTTTTCGGAAATGTGCATGAAGTGCATGAGTTGATTTGAGCCAGAAAATGTTTGGTCATCATTGTCTCGACCATCGCTAGGGAGTTTTAAGTGGAATTTTACGTGAGTTGAAGAGTATCTGGAGGGAGTTTAAACGACTAAGTCCTACGTTCGTTTTCCTCTGGCATTATTATTACTTGATCCTTTTTCCCCACACGTTCATTAAAGCTTAGCAAGCAAATCAATGTTATGCTTGAACTTTTTTAATTAAAATACCGCTTCGGTCATAATCCTCTTTTGATTGGAATCATGATTATGTGGATTTTCAATAATTTTTGCATTAGTTAGGGTAACGTGGGGCGATGGACGCATTTCTCACGACTCAGGGCATTGAATTTGAAGATAAGTCTCAGAGAAAGAGTGTCAATTTATATGATATTTAAAAGTAAATTTATTCATAAAAGCAAACAACAAAAAATAATAAAAATTGCATTTGAATTAAAAGTTGATAATAAATTTGTGACGGGCAATTTCATTGCGATGGAAGAATAGTATTAGTACATAGAATACCATTGCTTTTTTCTTTCTTTTATAATCTTAGAATGCTTGGAGCCATATTAAACACTAACTTAAAGTCCGCATAAACTTCTACTCATGTTAATGCTCTGTCAGGGTTCAATAAACATCTTTCTCTTAGAAACCGGTTAATCAATGGTGCGAGATGGATCAGCTCCACATGTGCCAGTAAGTATGCAATACTGACATACAATGCAATAATAAACAATACAATAATAACAGTATAAGAAAGCTGTCATTTTATTTATGAATCCAAATTGCACTCCATTCAGTAAAAATGGGATATGATATTAGGTGCCTTTTGTCGGTTTAATGCAGTATTATATTTGATACTTTAATGTATCTTAGGTTTTCAATTTTCAAGAAATCGTAATGTTAACGATTAAAATAATTTATTTTTTCTTCTTTGCATGCTTTCTCTACGGCTCATAGTTTATCATTACATTGCAACATTCGTGACGGGCATTTCCATTCAACAAGCAGAATAGCTCAATAAATCTTCGATTCAATTTCATTTTCAGCTGTCGTTTGCCTCGAGTTGTACTTTGTTACTTTCTTTTTCGCGCATTTACAATTTTTTCCAATTTTGTTATTCGTTATTCAAAAGCAACTGCCAATGGATATTTTTTACAACAAATAACACAAATAGCTTCGTTGCAGTTCCACCGTCAATGCCGTTGCGGCCAATACTTCGATCTATTTTCGAAAATGCATTCAATCCGAAGTATACCGACGACGTAAGACCACCACCATTACCAAGGCAAAGTAATGAATTGATAATCAATGCACTAATGGATGAAATAAAATGTTTTGAAAGGAACAACCAAATTTTTCCATGTCTGGATTTTTTAAACTAGCCTTATCAAGGAATGGCTCGAGTTTTCCTATTAATCGAAGATGTACGATCGATCCTTTAGATATCGCTAGTTGACGTACCTCAATCACATTTGGTTCTTTGCTTTTATTGTAAAAATGAAGATTGCGTCTAGTTCTGAAAACGACTAATACAGGCGGTCATTCAGTCGGGGTTTTATCTACTTTATACTGTGGCATGTGTGACAGTCGAACAATGGTGTTACATAAATTTACTGAAGGAATTTCCCGGACAAGAGATCGAGTGACATTTTATGCTGTAAAAGACGGTTGGTTAGAAGCGATGCTGGCAATGAAGAGCCCATGTGATACAGTAAAAAAAGTAAACAAATGGAAGTTGGAGAATTATTCTGCAATACCATGGTGGCCAAGGTTCAATGTGATTGAAAATTTATGGCCCAATAAATTTTAGTACGTCCTTGCGTTGTGCCTGTTGTATTATCCACACTCGCTTGAGAAGCATTTTTGCAATAGAGTACATTGCAGGATAGCATGGTCTTGTGTTACATTTGGTCAGAGAGGTACACGAAGTTTAGCAGATGAAGGGTTTTAAAATGAAATCCCACAAAACACCACAGCTAGTGCAGAAAGCTACCAGGCATTGCCATAACGAAGGCTATGATGACAACCTAGACAAATACGAGTATATCCTGAACACGGTTCATGTAATTTAAAAATCAATTTACCTTTTACAGCAAAACGACGTGCTTGATCGAATTGAAATCCAACACACAACCAATTCCTACATATAAGATGGGTAACCTTCTAAAAAGTCTTTCAATGCTTATCAGACCCATTTCCGCACACATCTACTAAATGCGATTTCAATTACCCAAATCCAAATCCTATTACCTTTGCCAATGGAGTTAACTTTTTAAGCCCGCTTATTAATGACCGTTTAATTCGCGGCCTAACGGGCATCGGTGAACTATTTAAATAACAATCAGGCGGATGCACGGGCATCGTAGGGAAATCACCACACAATTGACTTATCGCTTTAAATTTCACTAACTTAAAGGTGTCAAACCACAATAATGGACGGCCCTACCTGTGTGCAACATGAAACGCGTTTGTTGGTTTGAGCTATTTAGGTATAATTTGCTTGGTCGGTTAGCGGCATTGTTATGTTGTCCTAGATAATTGGTAAACACCGTATTCTGTAAATATTGCACCGTAAATAATGGACATCGATACAGACTAATTGATGGCATCCAGAGGAGCATGATTAATGAATAAGTATATGTTTGATTGTGTATTGTCAAAACGATAACTCGTGTTATGGACAGTAGAGCACTGGAAGAAAATGCCATTTTAAGTACAAAATAAGTTTCACTACAAAACTACAAGAAACAATAACTTAATGCATATCTTACTAATAAATAATGCTGTAATAAATAATGTAATAAATAAATGCGGCAGTAGGTTTTCTTTGTGGCTACTTGCGTTCGTATATAATACGATGCTTTTCGCCACAGATATATTTGTTTTTGCCACAAGCATCATAACGTTGAGAAATGAAAACATTTGTTCAGCAAAACAACATATTGAAATATCAAAAGAGAACAACAAAATATCTTTGAATGGTTCGTTAAAAGTGAAATAGTGGATTGCAATGCTTCTGGAATCTTGAATCATCCGGTTCCGTTATGAACCGTTTCAAGGTGTATTGGAAATCCGATTGATTTATTAATTGGCTGACTAATGATCATGGAAAGCATGAAAGTGTGATTATTTGCACCATAAAATACATCAGGCAACATTATGCGCCACTTTACGGCTGCACGCCAAAAATGGGTTTCCTGCGTTAATTAACGCCTCGGGCCGTTGCGTGAAGTGTAACAAATAGAACTATCTAAACTCTGATAAGACATGGTCCTTGAAGGACTGATCGCCCGTCGTGATGCCAGAGCAACATCTGCTAAGACGGCAGCAGTAGCAAGAATTGTTGCAAGAACGCCAATTGCGAAAGTTTTATCGATAGTATTGATCTTCGGCCAAGTTGCCTCCAGAGCCCTGGGTGGATGTTACTAAATGCCCGTTTGGATGTGCTGGCGTCGTTCTTTCTAAGGGGTCGAACGAAGTTAACGTTCCCACGACTGCAAACATCAAACATCAGAAAAGGAAAAGTTTATTTGGTTTGCGCAAAAATTACGCTGACTAGAATTATGGCCAGGAGATTATAACTTCTCCCACTGACAGAGCGTGTAACATTGGCGATCGATTTTAGCCGGGAGCTTTTGTTTTATTTTCGGATTACGGTTTGATTAATGGTTCGTGCTCACGTGCAAATCTACGGCTTTATTGGTTGGTCAACCCACCACAGCATAATTCTTCGAAGCAACTGCCTTCAAAAATCACCTTTAACCAGCCGAAGCTCCAGGCAGTGACTAACAGCAGCATACTCTTTCGACGGTCCCTTTAACGTCAGGCCAACGTTGGCGAAGTACAACAACATTATCACCAGACCAGCCCCATTTCTCCTACTTTATTTCTTTGAATAGATTATCCATATTTAATGAGTTCGTTATGTTGTTGCAAAATTGAACTACTTAATTTCGTATTACAAGCACCATGCGTAATTCTGCAACTGCTTCTTTTACCAGCAGAACATTGCGCCTTTATTATCCTTTATCGCTCGGGTGGTTTTTACAAAACGCTGGGAGCTTGTGGGAGAACACTTCCCCTGTTTCAATAATGCCTTTCATTCGATGAACATCGAAAAACGGCGCTACCAAAAACGTCGTTGGTTGAGGAGCCGCGTAACGTTTCACTTTTTGCTTGGTGTTATCAATATGCCAATATTAGCATTGAAAGTGCCGCTTGCCACAACAAGTACAACACACCCTTTTTGTCGCTAAACGCACGCTCGTTTCGCGTAGTTTGAAGCCCAGTTTTGCATCCATAGTGGCTTGGTGCCTTGTGAACGCATCTTGGTTCCTCGCTATGCCGAGGGAAAATGGTTAGCTCAAGGTTAGTTGAGTCGTCAGTGTGTGCCTTTTCGCATACGTATCGAAAGGTTAATTGGGAGTCGCTTTAGCCTTCTACTTCGGTAATATGAGCGCGATTGTGTTTATTGCGCTAATTTTTTTACTCAAGTAAACGCGCAACAATAGCCCACAAAAAAACTGGTTCTACTTGTTGACCGGGCCTTGGGAGTATATTAAGTCACACAATGCTTTATGGTTTATATACTTTACGATGTCGACAATCTTCAATACAATGTTTGGTTTCGTTTTTAATAGCAATAGTGAATATGTTTTTCGTTTCTATGATTTATGTAGGCCATGTTGCATGTAGCTTATAAGGGAACTGGTAGCTGGTAGTCTGAGTCTTTCTAATAGTCAATATAAATCAGAAAGATTTTTATAAAGATATGGTGGTTGAAAGGATTTGGCTAAAGGATCACCACAGTGGTTTTGTGCACTTTAGAGTTAGCAAGTTCATTGTTTAAAATTATCCATCACATATACTCTAATGCTAGGTGAGCAAACTCAGCAAGTTATGTTTTGTGTTGCATAAACAAGCATCCGTTCCGGATAGTTTAAAGTCATTCAGCAAAAATTGAGCGTGTAGCTAAATCTGGTCTGGCACCACACCAAAAGTGTAATGGTACTTCAGTTTTAATTGTTGGATCGTTTTCCACCCGCTCAGGCCGCAATAATACCTACCTTTCAGATTTACGAAAACTAATATCATCAAGCTCCTCCGAGAAAATCATAATAGCTGGAGATTTGAACGCCAAACATCAATACTGGTACAATAGTTCCAACAATAGTAACGGTAAAATTCTGTATGATTTCCTGCAAGAAGGACACTGTAACATTTATGCTCCGCTTTCTCCTACCTACATTAGAACCAGCTCAACTCCCTCTACAATAGATTTTTTCTTATCCAACCTAGTAAATATAGACACTCCAGTTACTGACAACGCTCTTTCCTCCGACCATTTGCCTGTTGTAGCAACTATTACTTGCTCAGTTCAACGAAAAAACCCTAGAGTAAAGAAAAACTTTTCTAACGTCAACTGGAACCAGTTCCAGAAACTAGTGGAAAATCATATAAACCTTAATAGTCAGCTTGGAAATGTTGAACATATTGATCAGGCTATTCATGACCTATCTCGGGCTATCATTTTAGCTGAAAATTTAGCTGTACCCTCCATTCAGATACAAAACCACACTATTCCCATCGATCAAACTACATTAGCAATAATTTCATACAGAAATTCCATTCGCAGAAGATTTCAAAGAAATCGCTCCCCAGCTATGGGCCTGTGCTTAAAACTATTAAACTCTACCATTCGGAATCGATGCCAAACTCTTCGGAATGAATCATTCTCGCGTATGACCGAAAAGTTAAAAAATTCCACCAAACATTTCTGGAAAGTAGCCAAAGTTCTCAGAACAAAACCAAAGCCTATCCCAACAATTTTCACCTCAGACAACAATATTCTTGTCAGTCCCACTGAGAAAGGTGATGCCATTGGATTACATTTTTCTAATTCACACACTACAACAGCCTCGTATAATAGCCCACACGAAACAAAAGTACTAAGGTCAGTTAACTTCATTGAATCATCAAATTGCACTACAAATATAAATTTTTTCACTCCTAATGAAGTGATAAACACAATAGATTTCCTTAAAAATTTTAAAGCTCCTGGGATGGACGGAATCTTTAACATTCTTATAAAAAAACTCAGTCTCCGAACCAAACAATTCATTACTCGCCTGTTCAACGCTTGTCTTCTAAACTGTTACTTCCCTAATGCCTGGAGGACAGCAAAAATAATCCCAATAATAAAACCCGGTAAAGATCCGACTCAACCGAGTAGCTACAGACCAATAAGCCTGCTTAGCTCTCTAAGTAAAATCTTTGAAAAACTACTCCTGACACGAATTATAGAGCACGTGAGCTCAAATAATATTTTTCCTATCCAACAGTTTGGTTTCAGATCAGGACACTCAACAACACTCCAACTAACCAGAGTAGTAAACCACTTAAGAAAAGCTAAATCTGAAACCAAATCGACAGCCATTGTCTTTTTAGACATTGAAAAAGCTTTTGATAGTGTATGGCACTATGGACTGCTACACAAAATGCATAAACTTAATTTCCCACTATACATATTAAAAATTTTAAAAAGCTATCTTAACAATAGAAAATATCAAGTACTTGTCAACAATACGCTCTCTGCATCCTTTAGTGCTCCAGCTGGTGTCCCTCAAGGAAGTATCCTTGGTCCTTCCCTCTATAATATATTCACGTCCGACATTCCAAAAACAAGAACGTGTGAAGTGGCAATTTATGCTGACGATACAGCCCTTATATCAACAAGCAAGGTAACCAAAACAGCGATTAAGAACCTACAAAAAATCGTTAACTCCTATAAAAGTTATTACAATAACTGGAAGATAAAAATCAATACATCGAAAGTTCAGGCTATATTTTTCCCATATAAATTCAGCAAACGAGTTGTTCCCCTACCTGGACAAAATATCATTATAGATAATCAAAATATATCATGGTCTCCTCACCTCAGGTACCTGGGGCTTCTACTGGACAATAAACTTAACTACCGTCCACACTTAGAAATGTTACATAAAAAACTAGACATACTCATCAAAATGCTATACCCATTAATAAACAGAAAATCAAAACTAAACTTCCCAAATAAACTCCTTATATATAAAACAATTTTCCTCCCTCTTTTAACCTATGCCTCTTCTCTGTGGTCGCATTGCTCCAAAACTAACTTCCAATCAATACAAATCAGACTGAATAAAATTCTCAAAATGATCCTCAATTTACACTGGAGAACACCAACAAATCTCGTCCTAAGCCTCGCTGGCACGCATAGACTATCGTTAGAAATTAACAAACTAAAAGAAGGCCTAATCAATAGATGCAATAATTCTATCCACCCAACAATAAAAGACCTAATTATCTGATGTTTTTAAAGTTAACTAGTTGTAAGATGTATGTAGTTATTAGTTATTAGTTATAAGTATGATATAATGACTCAATGCCACATGGCATAACATGTAATCTAAATAGACTTTAATCGAAATATTTTCATTTCAATCATTTTGATACTTTAAAATTATTAAATAGCTGCAATCCCATTGTGGAATATCTCTGTACTCTTATGTAATCAAACATCTCTGTATAATAAAGATCCAATTTTGAGAATTAAAAAAAAAAAAAAAAAAAAATTGTTGGATCGTTTTAATGATGCTCCGCGCTGCGCACTGGGCGAAGAAAACAGTGCAATTTAAGGCTTTGAATGGAAATGTGGTGCTGTTAAAACAATGTTATTGCTGACTGCTGTGATTCATCGTGAAAAGCATCATTTAGGGAATCAGTTTCGAAAGTGTCATTCTTAAAACAATCTCACTATAGCAACATTCTTTGAAGATTGGTTTACATAACAACGCGCGGGGAAGATGCAAATCCATTAATGTATTCCAAATTTGAAATTGGCTGAAAAGCGCAGGCGTGACACTCCCGTTAAAAGCCATAAAAAGCACTAACAAACATAGTTTTTTCGATAATTTCACTGCAATGATGGGAGAACTGCTTAGTTTTAATTCCGATAACTTTTTCATGATGAAAGATTTGCAATGATGAATTAGAAAACCTTGATATAAATATGTTTATACTTTTATGCCGATATAGATAGTTAGTTGTTTTTTTCGATTGAAATTAATCATGATTGATTCAGTAGTAGAAACAAACTAATGATAGCTACGATCCAACTAATAAGATATATGTAGTTGACTGAAATTTTAATCTATGTTTTAGATTGTATTTGCAATTTCCGTAATGGAAATTTCAATTGATACTGATGATTTGATATTTTCGACATAGCCTTTAATGAACTACAACATTATTTGCATGGATTGAATCGCGCATGTGTGAGATCGTCGTTAGCTACAAAATAAAATTAAAATATATTCATCCATCAGAAGAAATCTTTCCGCAATGATGTTCTTCGGAAAATCCTTTCCGCCCGTTCGCGAATATATTCAGCACAGCCTACACCTTTTTTAATTAACACGTTTGCTTTGAAAATAAGGTCATTGTGGATTTGAATTAGTCGCCCGCCTTGAGCGTGATGCTGTTGCCCAGGTTATTTTGGGCTGCAGAGTTTCGACAACCCAATTTGCCCATTAGTTTTAGGATAGGAGTATACGTAATGAAATACAAACAAGCAAATTTGGTTTATGGGAAAAGCCTAGTGCAACTTTGCCTGTAGATGGAAAACATGATTATTTCATTTGCTGAATACAGCGTGAAATTACGTGATGTATAGAATGACGGATCTAATCCTTAAATAACACAGGACCAGTTGGTATAAAGTATTGTTCTCTGTTTCAAGGATATTGCATTTTGCCAACGTGATTAGTAAAATAAAATGATGGGAAATGGAAGAAAGTATTACTGTTTATAGTTTTAGTTATCATAAAGCATTCGGTTTGAATTGGTCACATGCAGCTACCGTCAATGGGGAAAATAATCAGAAAGATAATGACTAAATTAACATAGATGCTACGTCTTTTGCTTGTTTCGGAAAGGCACCAGTTTTATCCGTTCAGGATAAATTACGGGCGCGGTGTACGGTTGTTAACATTTACATAACGCGAAACGCATTATGTGTTTCAATGATTTGCACAACTCGATTCTTTTATTTTCCAAGGTTAGAATGTTGCAGCCGTCCTCATACAACCGGGGAGCAGAAAATGTCACCAGCGGCTACTGGGCACCTTGGGTGCAAAATTAGCGCAGAGCAACGACTACAGCTAAGCAAGCAAGCGTTCTCGTTATTTCGTGCCTTTTATCTGATTCACCTTGGTACTGATTCATTTGCAGAGACCAAGGCCAGCGCAAGCCACGAATTCTATCCAGTCATGAAAAAGCGGACCCGTTATCGATATGCGCTTCAAACCAGAAAGAGGAAACAATGTTTGCATAATACAATGTATGTGGCAACAGACCTCCCAACAGGAAACTCGTAATCGGAACACGAGTTGCCTTATTTACATCTCCCACGAAACGGAACATCGAAGACGCAGTCATAACGCGTCCTAAACAAAGATAAGCGCGAGAGACAGGATCGCGAGCATTAAAATAAGAACGGCTCGCTCTCGAAACATGTTATCGGCTAATTGAAACGAACGCAGGACGAGTCGCGTTGTTTACATCTCCCACGAAACGGAACATCGAAGACGCAGTCAAAACGCGTCCTAAGCAAATATAGATGCAACGCACTCAACTAATGCAGCTGCGCAAATGGAACGGCAAAAGAGACCGGAAGGGACCGAATCTCTAATCGCTCCAAAAGAATGCATGATGCAATGCAACATCCAGCCATACGGTAAACGGCCCATACGAGTTGGTTGGGGTTGATAAGGCATTGATTGACCGCAGGCTGGGACATGGACGAGGCGTCTCACAATTTCGGACCAAATAAGGGCATTAAAAACGCGAAGCTTATATCATAGCTGGAATGGATTTTCGTTGGTATGTGTGAGCTGCGGGGTCACCATTTAACTATAAATAAGGAAGGAGAAATAAAAACGGAGAGCATTTTGATACCACGGATTGAAGCGTGTCAACGTGTTTCATTTTTACTACGAGTTTTATTTCAGAAAATAGAATCCCCAAGTTGGGGCTCTTCACATTCATTCATTCATTGTGTTTTTGGAAAAAAGTTGGAAAAAGGGAAACGCAATTGCACATTAGATAAGCTGTTTACGAACGCAGTGATTGCTGGTTAATACTAAGGCGATGAGTACCACGACCGTTGTTACTTATTGCGTATATGTTTAGGAATTGGTACGATTTATCTTCAAAGAAAACACAAGTGCAGAGGCAATTTTATAATGTGTTATTTGATAAACTCCGAATATCATTCAAATAAAATGATGTTCGTGTTTGGAGTTTAATAAATATATGGTAATAATGGTTGATTTTGATCCCCGTTGATAGAGTAGTCATGGGTTCTAATCCTGGGACCGGTTAATCACTGCTGCTTTGCTGCTTTACTCATCCCGTCATGTAGGATAATAATAATAATATTAGCAGGACTACTTATACTTTGACATTTAAGATGGCACAATTGAGAAAATGTCCTTGCTTCACTAATAATGCAAACCTTTTTTTTGTTTGATATTTCATCGAAATCGTACAATTACTACGAATCTATTAGGAGTATGCGTAGAAATTTATCGTTTTTTTACCAAATTGAATCGTTTATTGTTCAAAACTCTTAACAAACTAGTCAATCGAAGTAGTGTCCGTCGCTAGCCACTACTTTTTGCCATCTTTCTGGCAATTGTCGGATTCCATCGCGGAAGAATGCCTTATCTTTTAAGGCGATCCACTGATCAATCCAATTTTTACAATCTTCATACGAAGTGAAGCGTTCCTCAGCTAATGCATGTGCCATTGACCTGAAAAGATGGTAATCCGAAGGAGCCAGATCCGGGGAATACGGCGGGTGGGGTAGGACCACCCATTTCAGCGTTTCAAGGTATGTCTTTACTGGTTGCGCGACATGTGGCCGAGCATTGTCGTGCTGCAGAATGATCGTGTTATGCCTTTGGCCATATTCTGGCCGTTTCTCCTTCAATGCTCGGTTCAAACGCATTAGTTGGAGTCGGTAGCGGTCTCCGGTAATTGTTTCATTTGGCTTCAGCAGCTCATAATAAATTACGCCACGCTGGTCCCACCAAATGCAGAGCAGAAGCTTGGATCCATGGAAGTTCCGCTTGGCCGTCGATGTTGTCGCATGACCCGGGTATCCATACGATTTTTTGCGCTTGGGATTATCATAATCAACCCACTTTTCATCGCCAGTAACTACTCGATGCAAAAAACCTTTGCGGGTGTGTCGTTGGAGCAGTTGTTCATTCATGCACAAACGGCGTTCCACATCCCTTGGCTTCAACTCGTAAGGCAGCCAGTTTCCCAGCTTTTGGACCATTCCCAACGCTTTCAAACGTCTGGAAATTGTTGTTTGGTCCACTCCACATGCATCTGCAAGTTGTTGTTGTGTTTGGCACGGGTCATCTTCCAGCAATGCTTCCAACTCTTCATCTGCGAACGTCTTCGCTGGTCCCGGGTGCTCCTTGTCCTCAGTGCAAAAATCACCACTTTTGAAGCGCCGAAACCAATTACGACAAGTGGCTTCGCATATAACAGCATCGCCATAAGCCTCCTGAAGCAACCGGCATGCTTCGGCTGCAGTTTTCTTCAGATGGAAGTGATACAACAACACTTCCCGCAAATGACGCTTTGTTGGCTCGAATTCGCACATGGTTTCGTGTTAATAACAATCTCACAATGGAAAAATTGACAAATGTGATGATGCAGATTTGTTGACAGATGCCTAAGCTTGACATTTGACAGTTATTTGATGACATTTGTGCCTTCTATCCAACAGTAGCGCCCCCTATATGTAAACGATAAATTTCAACGCATACACCTAATATATATTGTAGTTATGTTAATGACAAAATTTTTTTAATAAAATCACGTAGCATAACGGAAGATGGAGGCGCCAGGTTGCTGACAATAATATAAAAAAATATGGTAATATGTTTTATATTCGTTTTAAATGTTCAACATTTTCAATTAAATAAAAAAAGGATCGAAAGCCATCTATTTTTCCCTTCTTACTGAGAATATATTGTGCCGCTTCATCACTACAGTTTTCATAAGTACTGAATCAAAGTACTGACGTCAAAAAAGGATGTCATAAATATTAACAGAATTCGAACAAACCACCACTCTACGTGATTAAGTTTATCATTTTTGTAGCGAAGAAGTTTCACTGAGTGGATAAAGTTTACCATAACCAAACATTTTCTGAGCGCTTCGCTGAAATGTTAGAATATAAGATAAGCTTCGAAGTTTCTACACTCCAGTGGAAGATAATGTTTGCTTATCATAAATTTGAATCCCGCTCAAATGTTGATGTTCGTTCTGCTTGGTAAAATATAGCTATGCTTGAATCAATATCCTAATGCGCCAAATTTGGCTATATCTTCATTTCGGAATGGTTTCGCAGAATCGTTACGATGAGCACATGAGCAGTATTTACGACATGGAATTTGGTTAAAGCCATTCTTTTAGAGGCAAAGTCTTATAAGTTTCGGATGCGTTAATTTTATTAAGCTTATCTTATTAAATAATGTGTTGAAGTGAACTCTATTCAATAGAAAAAAATACAGTTTAATAATTTTATATATTTTATAATATTTTCAAATCAACGAGATACACAGCTTATAAACCTGCTTTTTTAGCTTCCGTCATCTGATGCACTGCAAGACTCTGGCTTCTGAGAGTGGAGAAAATGTGCACTCGACCAGGATCATTCAATACGGTGCGGCTCTTTGCAACGACTCCCATAACGGCCATAACGATAATACCGGTGGCAAGTCTGTGGACCGTTCTGAAGCGATGTAGATATTCATTCTTCTCTAGATACAACGAGATACGATCTAAAACGGAGCTTTTAGTTTCATTGATTTATCTCTCACAGAAGTGACGGTATGTGGATACCGCTTGGACTCGAGCCCTAATCCAATGGTTTTGGGCTGGAGCTCAAAGTAATAAATCTTTTTTACAGCTTCGTTGACAGTATCGATTAGAGGAGAAGCTTTTAAATATTGTGCTAAATGGTGTAATGCTTTAAGACGGTTGCAGAAACCGTGTCGAGCAAATTGACGCAATAGTCACACGCAAGAGCCTTCGCAAGGTTGAGTTTCTTTCGAATTTTACATGTTTGATCACTTCATACTTAAACTTATGACAATCCAAATTTAAAGCTGAGTTTTTTTACGTTTTGCTAATTGAAATGCTATTCAATAATAATACCAACAAAATATATTCAATCATTGGTTTAAAGCAAACATGCAAGCTTAAGGAAGAGTTATTGTTTTATTTCTACTAGAGACAATCTTGAAATCTTATTAGACTATTTATATAAGATTTGGATTTAGTCAGGGAATCTTCTATTTTTGGACTTTATGATGGATGTCAGATGTGAGATGTGTTATCAGATGTGTATTAGAAGAGTTGATCAAACCAAACAGACGGATAAAAACGGCCGTAGTGGCAGTGTCACATGAATGCTCCGTTTTCCTCATCCAAACGGAGTGTTCTCTTTCAATAAGTTGTTTTTCTAGCGATAGTCCAAACACTTATGTCGCGCATCGCTATAGGAAAGGCTGATGGTGTACTGTGCGAACTTGGCATAATATTTTTATTCCAAACTTCATTAAAAGTTTCGGCTCCATTTCTTTGCTCACTATACCGTCTTCATTTCGTTTGCGAAGTAGGAAAACAGAAAATGAGAAAGACGTATTCGACGAACTATAATTAGCTATCGTTTGCATTATGCATTGCAAAAAACTAGTCAAGGATCGTGGACACTTGAGCTTAAGATAGCTACGCTACTCTATTTTCTTCGTGCTGAGAAAATCGTCAAGAAACTGAGACGCAGCAATAAGAAAGTACTTGTAGTTTACGGAAAAGAGTAGCGGAAGAAGACAAAACTATTTTTCTTACTAATGATTTCATCCGAGTTCTTCGCACAATTCGTTGCAGTCGGACAAATTAAAGATCATTTGCTTAATAACGTTTTTTGTGCATAATGTCATGGACTCTGTTTTGTATTAAAGCCACAAGGCTTTACCAGCAAAAGATTGACACATTTTGATTTGACAGTAACGTTAATAGACAATTCCAATAGTTTTGTCGGCTATTGAACGTTTTAAAAGTTTGTAAAAGTAAGTATAAACTATATACGTAGAAAACAATATGTCTTGCATCAAAAGAAAATTTAGTATATTAATCTAAGCACTGTATTTCAGGTGGATTTACCGCCCACCCAAATTTCATTCAGGGTGAGCTCGAGCTTCAATAGAGGTAAAATCATTTGTAACATTAATTACTAAAACATTTCCCAACCTCTGCAGTCGAATTAATGTCGCCATGCAAGTGTAAAGAGAGGCAAGGGAAAACCTTTTACCTTTGCATCAATGGATTTTTCACAAGCTTTTCGGTCACGTTTGAAAGAAGCTTGAATGAAGTAGCGCATGGAATAAAATTACAATTATTCAACTTTAGAACCGTCCCAAAACCCACCACTTCCGGTGTGTGTTTGTGTGTGTGTGCTGTAGAATGCGTTGTTCGGTTTTGGACCGACGCAACAAACCATGCTTCCGTTCTGCTAGGCATGTTGGGCAGAAAAGTATCGTCGGGAAACCGAACGGACACCTTTAGTTGGTGCACCCCTGGCTCCGTAACGGCAGGTTTAATTTCGTATTCAAATTGGCCACTTTGTTACTTACCGGATGGGACCTTTTCACTTCGATCCCCCGCCAAATCAGGTCTCGCAAACCAACTCTGTGGGCTGGGTCGGGAGAGTTTTCAGCTTCCGTCTGGTTCTACGGAGAGCCAACGAAGGACAGGTATGGAGAGGACCGCTTGTGGGCCACTCTACACCAGTGTATTGTTGGATGAAAATTTCGTAATTATTTCGAAGTCGTTTCGAACTTTTTTTGTAATTGTACTTTTGGCTCTAGCATTGCGAACAGAGCGTTTCTTAACGGATTTCCAGGATGTTCCGACGGTTTCTAGCTTCGCGGTTCCTACCTGAGCTACTTCCGCTCTTTTGTCATGCGTTCTTTACGTGGTTTTCATTTGGTGGTTTAACGAAACGGTTTCCGGTTTCATGGTTAGTCGTACGGGCGATCCTCAGCTGACAACTTCAAAATCTCTTTCGTTTAGACATAATGAGAGCGGACGATGGTTTAGTGATAGTTTTTCATTCAGTAAATATTTTCAGTTAAATTAGGCTGAGTACGGTTTTTTTATGTTGCGAAAAGAAAAAGATGCAAAATAACGAGATTATCAGAATAGTTTTGTAGTACAAAGTTTCGTTTTTAGTAACCGTTCGTTTCGTAACCAAGTTACTTTTTCCTTCAGGCATCCGAACGAGCAGCACTAGTCCACTTGCAAATATGCTTGTTTAAATTTACCACGTTGAAGAACTTTGTTCTAGCATCAGTCCTAATGTGATGATGGCTGGATGGAGGAGTTACGGCGCACGGTCACGTTCCGCCGAAAGTGTGAAACGACTATGTGAAACACCTTGACCTGCTTTTGTCGGCTGCATCTCTTTTCAATCTCGTCGGAACCTGACCAGTTTCACGTTCCACATTCGGCCGCCTAGCCTTACGGAGATTTGTGCTCATGCCTTCCATTTTTTTAAGTCGGTGGTGAAATCATTTTCACAAAACAAACTGCCTCGCAGTGTGAGCTATGCTCGACCGATGCAACATATTGTGCTGCCGGTCGTTTCTCGTTTTTGTTGCCGGTGGTTTTATATCCGAAACGCGCGAGTTTCACTGGAACGGTGCCTTGCTCTTTCCATTACAAAGTTTCATTGCTATCGTAAAACATTGTTCAGGTTATACGGAACACACCACAGCCTGCCGAATGGTGTCCGTGATCGGGGATTCAAGGCACATTGGCCATACAATGTAGTGAAGAATACAGCGAACCGAAATTAATCTGTAAATTCAAAACTTTTGCATTATTCTCTGAAGTAGTGCTCATCACACGGGATCACGCGGTTGCTGACGAAGCAAAAGCAACGTTTTAGATTGTTTGGGATACCGGACAGCATAAAATCTAACCGCATCGAAATTCCTTGTAGCGACTCACTTTAGTGGGCAATAAAAGTACGCAAAATACAAATCTGCCAGAATACCGATCCGCCGTTCGGCATTGAGTAAGAATGGTGTCATACCCTTGACTCAAAGCCCTACCGGGTGGAGTCATTGAATGGGCGAATTTGCCGACGAAAGATAAAAGGCAGCTCTCGTCGGCCAACTCCAACTGGCCATTTTTGGCTAAGCTCCGTAAAGCCGAAAGGCTTCGGAGGGCCTTGATGTCAACTTTCTGAAGCCTTCACCAGGGGGTACGAATGGTACGGGAAGATTCAACATTATCTTTATTTTCCCATTTTGTTTGTATTCTTTTTCGGCTTACGCTGGATCTTGCCTTCAGCTGGGATTGGTTTCACAGGACCTCATTGGAAGTCGGCAATAGTATCTATTTCTTCATTCTGAAGCACCGCTTTTTTCTCATCACAATAGCTGTTGGCTGTTCTTTTGCTTCATTCGTTCGTCGATATGTATTGGTTGTATTTCCATGTAATCGTCATATTCTTTATAGGATGCAACAATCGTTGATGTGACTAGAAGAGTAGTGAGTAGGAAGCATGTGTTAACCTACATCGATGGTCTCAATTTGGCTTCAAATATTGAATGATAAAAGGGAATATTTGTCTTTTTAAGCTACTGACTTGGAAACAAGTGTTGAAAGTGTGTTGATTTGTGATGGAATGCGCACTCACGGCACAGCCGGTCAAAATTACGCTGCATTCGAATAAGTTGGCGATTGGTATACCATAAGTGAGACAGTTTCCTGGTACATTCCGGCCATAGAAGAGTGGCAGCATGATTTGAACTTAATTGAATTTGATACGGTATTTTAACAGCAAGCTACAAACTGGCTCCATTGCCAGGGGTGCGCCATCCGGCGTTCCTAATAGATCGACGGCCTAAGAGAGAGCTGTCAGTCTGAGAGAGACCTCTGTGGAAAATTCATGAGCAGCGTCCAAGCGTCTTACGGCAGAAGAGTGCTTCTAAAGCATTGCACGTACGTTACACGGTGAGGCTGTTGCAGCAACCATAAAATTGTAATCTAAAATCTAATATATTCTATAATGAGAATCTTGCCGCGGGTTGCCCGACTGCTTTCCGACTTCGGTTGCGTGATTTTGCTCGGTAAAATCGATTACGTCAGGTGACGACAGTTCCAGTGTATCAAATTACCGGATGAGCAGAAAAGCTAATGGCCTTAAACGTCGGATGGTAAAGCAAGGCAGCAAATTGGATCCCGGCTTCACTTGTTTGCTCTGTCGTGGAACGAACCTGCAGGAATGGACAAACTTTTCTTTTAAAGAGGCCCACTTTTCTAGTTAATTAGACCTCGGCAAAATAAATCAAGTACTCTTACTTCTATTAATACACTATACTATAACATTCGATAAAGTACATGGGATTGAACACACCCGTATAACCCTCGTTAATGTAAGATTACGAATCAGCTTTGATGACTAGATTCTGATTCCGGACACGCTATTTAGGTTGGCCATTGGTAGAGTAACAGAGCGGAGTAGAAGTGCGATGGATCGGTGAATCACAACCACGGACGATGCCCACAGCAATCAATTACATCCGCCATTTTAGCCACTTCAACCTCGCTACGTATAGCACAGCAACTAGCCATTGCAGGCAGCTTTACGTTTTCCTCAACACAGGTTTTGGAGAAAAGAAGGAGTGATCGATGATCTAGTGAGAATTTCCATCCAACAAGCCAAGTGAACTGTGAATCGACTCTTTTACGACGGGAAGCCCTTCCTTCAAACACGCTTGTTGGACAATGGTTTCTCCCTAAGATCATCAGGACACATTATTCCCAGCTCGACTGTAATTGATGCTCATTCATTCATTCGCCGTTTGCAAGTTTGCAATGCAAAAATTATTCGAAAAGCTATTTGAATCTCATCTCCATTCGATTGTATCGTTTCGAATAAAGCAGGTGTCGTTGGGCAGGGTTCGATGATATTATTATAATGGTTCCTGTATTTTTTAAATTTTTACCCGTTCTGACTATACGCATGTTGAGCAGCGCTGTAACCTTACTCACCATCACCACTATTTGTTTGCTCACTTTGACGTACTGCTGTTGTGCTGCGAGCCATTTCCTTTCAAAGTAGTCCAAATATGAGGCTGATGGAAGATACGCTTCAGTGGAAACCGTACGATCCGTATCCGCCTCTGGATCCGATAAGAACCAATCATGATCGTGCATAATCAGTGTTGCGTCAAGCTTGAAGGACGTTATGCTCGTAGATGTGTTCTTTCTGCCTTCCGAAATCGGTTTTCCTAGAACTTTTGAAAGCATTCGCTCGAAACGATGATTGAAAAGCAGAACCTTTTTGCCTCTGCGCTGTGGACATACAAATTGATCAATTCGACATTTATCATCTGGTGCGATTGTCCCTATCCTTGGGATTTACATAGGGCTACCAGAAACCATACCAGTAGTGAGAGCGATATTTCGGGTAGCGACGTATAAAATTAGATTTTTAAATAAATGATATCCTTAATGATATTCTTCTAATGTTTTCAGCACAGCACAATGTTTCTCTTGGAATTGGAATGCATTTGTAGAACCATTTGCATAAAACTGTGGACATCATTAATTTATGTGCCCCGGGTTAAGGTGATTCTTTAATGGAGCCATTGAATGGAATAACTTTGCTTGGATGAAGGTTTCACGTACAAGGATTACCCGTTCACTGCTCAACATCTATGATATTGATCCAATGTTGTTTTTTTCCCAGTCCAGGCCCGAGAAACGCCGGCCGTCTGAAAGTATCCCTTTTAGCAAGCCTTTTTTCGCTCACACCGAGTGACAAATAAGACCGCTTATTCTCAGATAATAAATCGTTCTGACCACCCTTAGATTCACCTTCGCAATTTGCAACGTATAAGCGGTGTTATGGTGCTATGGCAGTGGCGCCCCGTGGGTGACGGTGGGATGGGCGCTAAGCACGAGTGAGTGTTTGAAAAATTTCTTCGTTAAGTTCCGCTCTAACAAGCTTCATTTATCACTTACCGGCTGGGCCCCGTAAAGGCATTCCTGCAGCACAAGCGCAAGGCCACGGGTGACGATGTTGGATTTAGGCAGTCAATCACTTTGGCAGGATGATTGTCGTTTGCGGTCACTCCACAGGACAACCTCCACGGGCTGGACTAACGAACCCTTGGGAGGATCGAACCGTTGACCGTTTCAACCCTTTTGGTGACGGTAAATTCCATTACTGCAGTGCTTGTTCAACTTCCGCACATCCCTGTGCATCCCTGTGCAACTGCATCGCCGCAATGTATGAATGATTTTTTCGCGTTTTAGAAAAAGCGTTTTCTGGCATTGATTTCAATCTGCTATCAGATAAGTGGCAATGATTTACTTACGCTGGTTAAAAACACTGTATGAATGTTTGTTGCTGTTGTTTATCGAATGTTTTTTCGCAGCCAAACTTTGATGTTGTTGCAACACTGCAACGGTCGGTTCACCGCACTGCTTTGATTAATTCGGCGATATTCCAGCGCCGCTCAGTGCTTCATTATCATTTAAAATAGGTTTATTCATGGGCCTGAGCTCATAGAAGTAGGAAGCATATGGAAACGTCTGCACAAACGGTGTTTAAAACGATTCGATCAATAAACATGAATAATTTCATATGATAGTGCACATCGGAATCCTTTTACTTGTCGTAGTTTTTTACCGCAGCATTGGCATTATAATAACTGTAACAGTTCCGTTGGTTTGGACCCTTGTTGTTGGGTACGAGACCGTGATTTGGGTACCACGATAGCGTGAGGGGGACGACAGCGGTGTTGCTGACGAACTCATACAGGATGTTCGCAAATGTGGTGACCGCGAAACATTGGTGTGGCTTAGGGTGGGTGTTTTATTACCGCAACAACCATAAACCAAATTGAATGACTAACTAATGTTTCACAGATTCAATGCTGAACGATGTGTTGCGATGTATCACGAATAAATATAAAATGCACCGGATGGACAACATCGTGGTGTCGGACGTGGCGTGTGTTTTGCAGCTTAGATCATTATTTCGATTTAATTTCGGCTGCACCACCAACTCAACAAGAGGCGCACAACAAGCGCTAGATTTATCTGATTCGATAGCTTTCAATAGCTTAGAGCGTATTGTATCACAACCACATTATGTATATTTTTCGAGTGCAATGAGTTCTAGTTCACGTTGCGATATAGAAGGGTGAAAAAAGTTAGACATTCAAGCATATTTGTAAATATTTTGTAATTCGTAGTAATGTACATGAGTACAGGTCATGACAATACAGTCCACAGCATCAATGACATCAAGGATATATGTATTATTACTTTTGCCAGCATTGTTAGGCTTAGAAGAGATGTTTTATTATTGTTTATTAGATGTTTGTTTTATTTAATATAAGGTTAAATAATTTTATTTAACCATCGAATATTTAGCTAATCGAATCTATTTTTAACACAACACACTGTCACAGTTCAAGTAATAACCTGTAAACCTTGCACAGATAACGGTTTGTTTTGTTTTGGTTTTCTGGTTAATGCAGCAAAAAACCAAAACAAAACATTCGTGTCTCTTAACATGGTGAAAAAGTTGATACAGTATTAACTACCAGCGTCGTGGTAGATAATAGTGTATCATTATTGTTCGTAGCATCGTGCAATAATCAGCTTTTAGCCATTGTAGAGCTAGAGAAAACGATCAGGGCTATCCGAACTGGTGAGCTTTAACTGTCCAGTGCTTGAAGTATTATTTACTTACAATTTACAACGATGACATTCCGTTTTGGGTCGATGGCACCGATTCAAAGATGTCATGGTTGGCCCAACCATATTTTCGGGCCGCTTAGTTTTGTTTCATTCTCACTCTTTTGTTTCTGCTGTTAACGGCGGGCGGGAGTTATGTGTTTTCTTAATGTTTCTTTTTCTTTCGAGTTGCCGATCGATATTTTTCTCATTTATTTTCCTTTTATCGCAAGGACAATCCAACATTGGCGCGTGCTAGCTTCAGCGCCTACGTCGGGCCCCGGCCGGGCGACAAGTTGCTCCTTCATCGAGTTGTTGCCTTTACTTTTTTGGCTTTTCGCTGTTCATTTTCTTCGTCCCAATGCCCACAGCGATGAAGGCAGCTCATGAATATTAAAATGAAAATAGCAGGACTATCCTCAAAGTGTGCCAGCAGTATGAGGTAGAAAAAAAATACATTACCCCTTTCTTTTGCAAGCCGACACATTCTCGTGGTACGACATCCGGTACACAGTCTCAATCATCGAACAATGCAGAACATTGGTGAGAAAAGTGTCCACAGCCTACACGCCTCCATGCAGCTATTGTCGGCAGGGAAACCTCCTTGTCCTTGTCAGAGACCGGTAACAAGCCTATGGATTTGCATGTTGTGCCTAATCCTTGCACACGGTGGCTTGCGGCTTTTGGTGATCACTTCCATTTCTGTGCCATTTTACACATGACGTATTTGAAACACGTTAATATAAGTTGAATGTTGTGAAATATTATCAAAAATGAAAAAGAATGTTATTGTGTTCCGTGGACGGTAACACCATGGTCATGTGCTCTTATCACTCTTGTCACTTAGGTAAAAAGGCATAACATCTGTGAACATCGACGCAAATAAAGATCAATCATCGGGGGCTAGGATCATTCAAATGAACTTCTCGTGACCCACACACGCCAGGTGTTAAGTGATTGAAAATCTGCTACGCAATGCGTTTGCTGGCCTCGGATAAGCAACACAACTCACAATGATTGCACACGAGTGAAGGCATTGTTGTTGAGCGCCACGACGCCCAATCAGACAGTCAGATAGACGACAGAAGCCGTTGACAGAGCATTGTCGGAGCAATTCATAAAGAGAGACTAGACCCGTCCGTAAATGAAGCCGAGGGACGCAGTGGCGGTGCAATGGAGGAGCACGGAAGGGGGGCACAGAAAGTAATGGAGAAATTTTCCCACAGGATGGTTACAATGTTTTTCCAGCGACTCGGAAGTTCTGCCGTCGGCCCGGAACATGTCGGCCGGAAGGCAAAAAGCGAAGCATCATTCGCACAGTCTCGCCAAATCGTACAGCATTTGGCGTGCACCGCAACCGAGAAACGTCAGCTAACGGTTGCACACCATTGCCAGGCACCCTCGATGCCATTCATCATTATGTAGAAGCACAACCAAAGGAGTTGTGTAGCTTAAAACAATAGCACATCATTCCGATACCTCTTCTCTGAACGCAGAGTGCCCCATTTGGTTCCCGTTTCTCACTGAAGCACTGAATTCTGCTCGTTCGGGTCGAAGCGTTGTCTGTGCTCGGTGGCAGCCCAGAGTGAGAAACACAGCAAATGTATGATTTTCATTTGCGAGCAGCTTAGGAGCAATGGCGACTGGTTTCGTCTGATTTTCATCAGCTTGTCTAGTGTGGCTGTAAAGTCGTCGAAACGGTAGAGAAAAAGCTTGGCTTGGGGCGAATTGAGGAATGATACGCCAGTTTAACCGGTTTGTGTTACGTTTTTGTGGTCCATGAATTAAGGGATTAAATCATGCTTTCGGAACATGCATCATTTCGATAGATAGTTGAGCTTAACTTTGTTTCGATTTGCAAAAATTAATTACAAACGCGATGTTGGATTACGAGGAATGGTTTTCTATTGTTTAAAACGTAGTTAGTGCAGGTCTATTAGGTACGCCGTGGATTGTTTATTGTTTAAAAGCCTTTTTTGCTGTCAGTGAAATAGTCGTTTGGAAAAGTACAGGGAATGCCTTGACTCGCTCGAAGTTAATCGCAATGATTAGCACTGTGGGACATCCGGTGGGAACTCTTCGAACGTGCCGATAAATAGTATAAGCCCCATCTAAGGCAGTGTTGCCTTGACAAAGAGGAAGATTCTTAACTGTGCTTCTCTGTACTGATTGTAACCAACACAGCGAAGTAAATGACGATCTCTGGAGCTTTCCGCTGGACATCCGGTTTCAGAGCTGTACGCTTCCGCCGGGTTGGTTGGTTGGCAAACGAACGAACGAAAAACAAAGAAACGGATATTCAATTACTTTACTTAATCCCTATCATTGGGATGATCGTTTTTCTTCTCCTTGGTCTGTTAGTACGCTGATTGGGATTCTTGACTCCTGAAATGGCAGGAAATTTATGATCACATTACGTGTTTTTATTATTTTCATTCACAAAGAGCTTGCAGTGAAGCCTTGAAGAGATGAGTGAAATGATTTTAAACAGTTTAATGTTGTCAATGAAACATTGAACCCAATGTTCGTATACAATGACACTTCACCATTGTGAACAGGTTATTGGGTTGTAGATCAATGTCTCGCTTCTCGCTCGTCTGGTTGGTAAGGTGTAACAATAATAACAATTCTGTTTTGCGTACAAAATAACATTTAGTAATTCCAATCCATTTCCCCTTATTTTGGATAGTAGCATAACCTTGCGCACATAGGCCCGTTTCTGCGTCAGCGACCGGAATATTTTAGTTCAGTTCGAAGCACATGCCGTCATAACTCACAAGCAATTTATCAGGAAAGTGGTTCTTTGCCGCGAGCCTTGTACTTAGGTCTCGACAATTTGAATATTACGGCTATGCCCGTATACCGCTGTTTTCTATGGCGCTGTAGGATTTTGGTCGATAAAAGGAAAATAAAATGCCAACAAACCATGAGCGTTTCATCTCGTAAAACCGATGCCGTGGAATAGTGGACAGGAGAGCCGTACTTGCCGTGACTACAA
Source organism: Anopheles bellator (assembly GCF_943735745.2). Classification (NCBI taxonomy): domain Eukaryota; kingdom Metazoa; phylum Arthropoda; class Insecta; order Diptera; family Culicidae; genus Anopheles; species Anopheles bellator. The sequence continues at coordinate 38,818,568 of NC_071286.1, forward strand.
CCTCACTGACGGTGTTTTTGGCCACCATTATGATATTACCGTTGGTACATACACACCACGGAACGAGCGTTGGCCGTTGTTTATGTCAATGCGGAAGCATGTGAAATAAAACGGTTGCGTGCATTACAACCGTCCCGAGGTCTTCAGAAACCGGAAGACTCCGATAACAACGAGAGCTGCCGTTCGGCTATCATTTCCTCGACCACCATAAAATGGAAGGACATGAATAAATAGGGGAAAAGAGAAGGCATGATGAGAAAATAAAACAAGAATAGCACAGCACGCCATTCAACATCATTAGGATATCGTAATGTAAAGTCCTCCGTAGCTTCCTACCGATTTATGAATGTAAGTAGCAAATATTTACTCTGTGCAAAGAACGATCAATAAATACGGTTGCTCCAAGGAGACAATATGTGAGTGACTGTACTGACAATCTGCTTTGGGAGGTAGTATTCAAATTTATTCATATTGCATACGAATTGCCTATATGTTCGGCGTACTCGAAGTTCGTTTGTTTAAATGTTTTATTCCTTTGTTTTTTCTTCGGACATGTTTGAACTGCAGGTAGTTGTTGATTTTTTATGAATGTTATTTTATCTCTAATTTGCTTAAAAAGTTAAAAATAAAATTGGAACGACCAATAACTAAAATTAATTACATAAAAATGTGTGGCTCTAATTGTACTAACTTTGCATTAAAAACTCATGCTACACACACAGAGTTTCTTTCTAGTCTGGAAAAGTACGTAGTCCAGTTGTTAAAAAGATTTTTCAGTGTGAAGAAAGTAAACCGGATGTCGAAGCTCTGCAGTCGGCCCGGTGTTTGTTCAATATTTTATTTCATTAGTTACAACCTAAAGGCTACCGGTTGGCTTGCCGACAAAAAGGTACAGGCCGCGTACCATCTCCAGGGAAATCTACCACGTCGCAAAAAGGCTAGGAAAATGCTTCATTTAAAATCTGTTCTCAAACAGTACGACAACGGAAACAATCTGTTAAATTATGTATGCACTTCTGATTTTACTTTGTAGCCGTGCCAGCATACTTTCAGCCGGATCCGTGGCCGATTGCATCGTTCAGAGTGACTGTCCTCAGCCGGGGGCCAGCGTAGAGAACACGAAGCCATCCTTAGACGACGAATGGTGAGAAAATTAAGATAAAAAAATGGTAGACAGATCGCTAGCGTCGCCGAATTTATTTCACCAGGTCAAAAGTACCATAAATTTTTGCGAGTGTCTGTACGGTGGACCGATGCTGTGGAAGACGAAGGATCTTATTAAATGTTGCACAAGCATGTTCGCCCTTCTGATAGTGCCGTAATCGTTGTTAGGTGTTTTTCACTCGACGCTCGGCAAGATTTACGTTCTACGGCCGCTCATTGATATCGATTGTGGTATGTTGCGGATCGTCCAAGGCTAACCATCTCAATAAGACCCAATGGTAGCGGTACCACATCGCAAGTGTGGTGAAAAACCACCCAGCCGATCAAGAGCCTACATCGAGCAGGGACGATATGCCAGATTCCGGATTCTTGGTTCTGTCATTAAAGCGCAAAATAATTTACCACGATCCGCCTTACCATTAACACAATAAATGTCTGCTGAAAAGGCACCCATTAGGTAGGCTACACCCACCGGCTAGTGGTGAAGTGGGTGTATGGTGAAGGCGGAGTAGAGAGAGAAGCAGTCCAGTAGTCGGCAAGTTTCCTCCCAGCGGCATATTTTACCGGTGATGCTTTCGTGAAAAATTGAATTTCAAAGGTCCTACTGAAAAATACTCGCTTCGCTACAGGGTACAAATTACCATTTTATCCCTTTGTACCCCTAACTCTGCTGGAAGCTGAAGCTGGAAATAAAGGATGGGCGAAGAATCGGTGAACGATCGTAGGTCGTGAAGTGCGAACGAGGCGGGCTTTGGCATTTATTGATAAATTTCCTGTCTACTTCCGGCACGGGGCAAAAGGATTTCGCACGAAAAATAACTTTAGTTCGGCTTTTTCTCACCCCTTTGGAGTTCATGAGTGTTGCATACTTGTTGGAAATGACTGAGAAATGATGATACCGTGATCGTAAACTTCATGTTTAAGTTTTCCAATTTTTGCTGAAAATCTAAAATTTTTATTTCACAGTTTGGTTGAAGAATATTTTTCAATTACCAGTGACACAATAATTTTACATGAGTAGTTGTTTTAATGTTGTTAGAATCAAACTAAACAAATGTTGTTAGAATAAATAGAAAACACACCAAAGTCAAAAACATTTGGCGGGTTTATTAAATCGAGCATTAAGATAGGTTTTTAGATTTCACAAAGCTTATAAAATTAATTTCACTTTTCAAAAACTCTTGCTATGTCAAGTAAAATTTTGAATGCTCTCTAACCACCTTTCATAATGTCACGATTTCCAAGAACAGATTGTTCGCCCCTTAGTGGAAGTTAAAACTAAGTAGAATAAATTTAAAAAGCATTTGGAACGTGAGGAGAAGTTGCGATAGCGTGAATGCGAGCAAAATTCGCTATAAGAATAAATTCCCGTCACGTCCTTGTTCAGGATTGTCCTAATTTTTCACAATTTTAATCTACTGTAGACTGTAAGCACAGAAAATCGGCTCGCCCCCAAGCTCAAATTCGTTTCCATCAACCCGTCAGGGTTTCATATCTCGCACAACATAAAATATGCTTGGTTAGATTTGCAAAAGGTTTATCGACGCATCGCTAGTAGTGCTCCAGTTAGGGCCTCATTTAAAGCATCGCCATCCTGATACTGGCGTGGTTGGGTTGGTTCGGGTCAAAATTTAAAGCTCAGCCCTGTTTTCTAAAATTAAGTGAGAACGCAGATCTTACGTAAGATAGCACGCGATACGAATACAAATCACAGTAATCATAGTTAATTTTAATTTATATCACACTCGTCCTAACAACCGGCACCAGCCACAGTTCCAAATCCCCTCGAGGCTCATACCGTAAGCAAACATAATTAAAATTGATTATCAACCATCGTCTTATCGTTTGGCCCGCAATGCACGGTCACGAATTTTGATTTCGTCGCGTTTCCGCTCGCCGAGAGTATTGATTCAAAAGTTAAATCAAGCTCGTATCCACGTTCCGGGCTTCGAAGTTAGCGATGGCTGAGTGCAACAGCATGCATTAGCTACCGACGATTGTGTCCGAGTGCTAATTAGTATCGATTATCTAATACGCTAGCGCCAGGTTGGGGTATTATGAGTTTCTGGCTGCACCTGGGAAACTAGTGTGGTGCTCGTGCAGAAACTGCGAGCCGAAATTATTATACACAGGTATCGTTCCGTTGGTTAAGCATTTTATAGTGACATTATAACCATGCACAATTTAATGGCTAATATATTTTGCCACCGTAAAAGCATTGATTTTTTTCGTTGTAATGGTTTTTTGCTTGAAAATTTAACGAATCATCCTCGAACCAGCCATAAAAGTTTAATCTCATCATCAGACTCAGCTTTCAAGGTGCCCACGTACTGCAAACATTTTACGACACGCATCGTAAGGGCGAAATCACGATGATGGTAGTTTACGAGTGGCAGGCTTTAAAGTTTGCTGGCTGATGATAAAACAGTAATGATGGAAGACACCCTTCATTTGCATTAAATCAAACAAGTTTGAGATAAAGCACTCATCCTCTCGCATCCGAATTGAAAAGTGATGTTTGCTCTAAGCCCAACGGGCCCTAAACAGGGACTGTTTTAGTGTTATTGCACCGCCAATAATTTGCATTCTACCCGATAGGTGTTTCCGGTGTTGTATGTCTTTCGTAACGGCAGCAAAGGTAACGGAACCGTTGATAGCACAAGCAAAGCAAAACGAGCTGCAGTGTAACATTTGCGTAAGGTTAATTTCGATAAAGCAATGTAGATTCATGGCATTGCTTTATAAGTATAGTATCTGTTTCGATTGAATGCGTTGTTCAGTTAACGAAACAGTAAACTAAATTTAATTATTTTGTTTTCGATTAGTGATATAATTAAAGTGTTGATTCTTTTTGAACAAATGTTTGTTTTCAAAAGCTTAAGTTTGGATATTTGAGTTAATTGTAATAAATATCAAATATACATTACATCCAGAAAATTACTGCGATGAAATGTGCAGCTAAATGTTACACTCCCTGTCACGAGCAGTTACAATTACTGATACACGCAAACACTATTTACTCATTGAACATCATAACATATTCATTGAATGAATTATCATACGCTTGCACTCATTGCAATATTCCGTTTATCATTTCATTGTTGTATAATTCACGGTATTTTTAATGATTTACATTGGCTCCTCCATATAATGTTTTAAGGAAATACTAGATAAGGAAATTCGCTAGATAGGTGACGGTAGAGGCAGGGAATGTTTGAATAAACAGCGTTCAAAACAGGTACAATAAAGAGGCTTCAAAGCGGAGGTTAGAAAAATGACATTAGAGTTGGAAGGAATGGATCTATTGAAAATAATGAAACATCCTCCATGATGGATCGTTCTCGATCGATGGATCCCCAAGGTTGGCAGTAAATTGCCATTTTTGTATCGATCTACTGCTATTGCAACTGCGCAGGAGAAGCGTCTTACAAGCGGTCCACTGACGCTATAGTTGCAACAAAAATCATTTCATATCATAAGCGTCATTTATTTTATATAGCGCAAATGTCGCAGTTAAGTACTTACAGATAGTCCATGTGCTGGCGCGTCTCCATTCTATCGGCTGCCGTCCAGCATACAGTATCTTTGCATCGATCAATAAGAGTATCGTTGCAATGTCGGCACCGATTGGGTTGATAGAAAGGTTTTATGTGCCCCCTGGCAACATAGGCGACCCATCCGGGTCGCGTCGTAGAACGTGGTTGTGGCAATGTTTCTCGGTTAGTAATACCGCCTCCATCGTATTATTGCTAACGACCTTCGTAACAACTTTCATAAGTTCATTATTACCGATATGAAGAGATCTTTGAAGGAGCGACAACCATGCCACCAAAAATATGTTTCCGGAGCTTGAGGAGGTTAAAGGGTCGCACATTTTGTGGGATTCTTCATGTACCGCTCACAGCCGCAGAAACGGTTTCTCGGAGCGATTTTATTGATTTTTGACTACATGGGGCGGATGGTGCTGCGTCTGAATTACGTACAGCTTCTGATGCCAGGAAAATGACGAAGCCCGATCAATGAGCTCAGTATTGTTTCGGTATTAAAGTTCTACGAGTTCAAAAACATGTTTTTAAGATGAACAGAAACATAAATACAGCATACTGGCTAACCACACCCTTAAAAGAACACATAACTATTGTTTTTATTCCATTATCTTGCTGAAACTAGTTGAAGATCCTTGTGGCAATTGCCTCAAGCTCGCTTTCACCCCAGATACGAGTAGTAACATTATATTTACTGGATATCGATCCTAGCCACAATTTTCGTTAATTTCGTTAGCAACAATGACTGAATTATTCTAGCATTTTTTGTTAAATTAGGACAACCCACGAGAAGCTGCTCAACGTATAGATGACTCATTTTCCGAAGCATACCGTTCTCTTATTACGTTCAAAAAGGGTTCATTCAATTGATCTTTTTTCAACTCGCCCATTGAGTATGTGAAGGCTGTACTCGTTAGTGGTAAGAGCTTAAAACTTGCCTACCGCTTTGAAAGCACCGTCAAATATACCTATGCAAAAGGAGAGGCGAAGGTACTCTAGCGTGATGGCGATCAATGAAAAGCACCGTCAAGTGGCGACCAATGGTTACAGAGATTAAACGGAACAGTAGAGAAACGGCAAGTCGAGTTACAACCTTGTCACCTCACCATAAAGGCCCAAATGATGATAAAAGAACGAAATGAAAATTAACAACCTTACTCAGTTGGCATCCGGTACGGGTTTTGAATTGTGGCCCACTCTTGTGGCGTCGGTAGTAACCCCAACCGATTTGAATAAGCTACAAAAGGTAGGCGAAAACGGCCTCATCCGGTCGGTTCGAATAAACGGAGCGAAATTGCAACCCGCCTAGAGACCCAAATTTTCCATAACGCTCTATATCTCTCCCCAGCTGAAGTGCTAGTCTCTCTCGGTCCCTCTTAAGCGGCCAAGACTATGGGTGTTTTGCATCAGCGATGAGTGCTGCCGGTACGTCACTTAAGCGGGTTTTCACCGCACACCGGATGTGAGATTTACACGTAATAACCTAAATATGACAAATGATAATTCTGCCACACTCTCTTTTCGCTCTATTTTTCTATCGTCCTTCTCCAGTTCCGGTGACATTGTCGAGCCTTTGCTCGGGGAGCTACTTTATTTCTTTGCATTTCAGGTGTCATCATTTTCGCTAAATTTTCCCGTTTTTTCGTTTCTCGCAAATTTGCTCACAGGTACATTATGGATGTTTCGTTTTCATTTCCCGCACTAATGCGCCATTTTAATTTGTCATCCTTTGTTGGCCGTGCAGGGCTCGCCACAGGTCCTCAGGATCACGGCAGTGCTAATTCGACCGAAGGTTATTGGGTTCCATAAATCAAGCGCATTATTACACCGGTCAAAGCGAAAGTCTGGCGGTGCCGAAAGGCGGTGCTCTCGTGGTCAACGTGTCATGGTGGATAGTACCTCATGGATAGTGTCTATAGAGTAGGTACTTCCTGTACCGAGCCAATAATTTCTGTACCAAGCAAACAATGAACAATGAATTTAAAAATAACATTTTAAAATTATAAGGATAAAAAATACAAGTTATGTACAAAGTACAAAGTACAAGTACAGAACAAAATAAGGCTATACATTTCAACCGGAAAAATTGCAACAACTCAGTGATATTTTCTACTATATGCTGGTATATGAACGGTATGAAGGCAAATGAATGAAAATGGTTGTTCGATAAGTCGTGAAACTTTTGAATAGATCAAATTAATTTCATGCAAAACTGAGTCATGTGATTGCAACACACACATATGGCGTGCATGGACCAAACCAGACAAAACGGACGTCAATTCTTTGAAAAACAACAAAACATCTCTTGGATACCAACATTTGCCTCTGACGTTGTATTAGAGCACGAATGTAAAGGAGCAACGGAAAATCGACAATTATTCGTTGCCCTGTGTTGCGCTGGGTGTTTTCTACGTTTAATTGCAGCCCATGTGTCCAGCAGAGTCCGAAAGTTCGGAGACGTTCTAATTGCTGCACATTTCCATTGCCGTTGGCGGCAGCCAAAAGTGTGTCGACCGGTATGTTTCCGCAGTCGGTCGGCATCCGGCAGCCGGTGATGGCATGGGCGTTAATCTGATGGAAAACTTACCTATGCAGGTTTGGCATCTTGCGCAAACAGTGCTCAACTCAACGGCAAACACAGCTAATGAAAAATACGCTCCCTGGCCTTGCGCCGAGCAACACTTGAGGCAGAATGTAAAGAGCGGATGGCAAAATTACACAACTGTCTGAGAGCCAGAGTTCAAGGATAGTACTTGCTTGTAACAGTCTGTGCGGGCTACGCCAAGGCTTTGTGGCAATGGCACTAGAATCCACACACACTCACACAGGCGTATGCACAAAATCCTTCCTGCTTCATAAAGCTTACGGCAAATCTTGGAACATCCGTTTCCGACATTTGTAACATTTGCACGGTTCCTGCTTTAGGTCCGAGCGGAGCATTTCGAAACCATTTTACCTCACGAGGCTGGCGGTAAACTGAACAGAAACGTGAGGATGCTCTTTTCGGTTTTTCTTTATTATTTCTTCTTCATAGCGCCACTGCCTCATGACCCAATCTGTTTGTGGGACATGATGATGAAGTGATGGTAAGATTACTTTTCACCCAGTGTTGCTCACTTATCTGTGCGATTCCGGGTCTGTGTGCTGCTCATTTGTTCTGCATAATCGATATATATTTTAGACAACATTATTGAGTGGTAAGCCCGAAAACGACCGTAAAACCGCACGATTGTCATGTCGTAGGATGCATGGCAAATGCACAAACTATTGTAGGTGCTGGAAAATGGATCATTCTATTCATAAAACTTGTCAATGTTATCGTGCCCATCGAATATAGAGCCTCAATTTTACTGTTACTTGTAGGGCACGTTTTATGTGAAACCAGCAGAGCATTAGTTGCTGTTTCAGTAGCATTATAAAAACTCCGTTCGAACTCCTTCGTTTAAGTTTGAAGAATTGCAAAAAATCGTTCATTTTAAGGCTTTGTTAGATTATTTACTGTTTGGTGCCTTGTTCATGCCATAGTTCTCGACAAACTTATACGCGACACCTAGTTCTGCTATGCTGTATCAATGCACATGAGATGTAACGGCGTGCGTTATTATTTCCCCCCGGTTCCGTGTCATGATTTATGTAGGAATTAATTTGCATATCATATTTCGGTGTAAGTATTTTTCACCTACTTTACATGCCACCGTCCCGCGAATTCGACGACAATTGGCCCGCGGCACGCACGCACGCGGATTTGCCATGAGATTCTGGGAATAAATAAGCGGCTGCATTCCTACTGTACAGCTGCACCACGGTAGTTCGTAGCTAGGTCCTCGTGTGGCACGGTGTGAGAAAAACCCACGTGTCAGGTGAAGCATGATGTTACCGGTGTGTGGTGCAATCCCATTTCCCAGCCCGTAACCGTACAAACTGTACCTGTTTGAGCCGGGAACGAGATTTTAATTAATACGTATCCAAACCGAAATGGACTGTAACCCACAATATTAAGGGCGCGAGGGCGCTTTAAAGCGGGCACGGGGCCCGGATTTGGTGGCCGGTGATTGAAAACCGTGTACGGCCGAGTAAATTGGGGCACCAGAACCGTACACACCTCAGCAAGCCGGTGCCTGGTGCGCTATTGTAATTGTGGACAGTTTAATTAGATTGCACCATATGGCACCGACGGGGGTCCGGGGAACGAATGTTTGCTAAACACGCAAACCGTGGTCTGCGGGAGCGGCCGACGAGACGCAGCCCGGAGCTCGGAGGGGTCCTTAAGTCTAGCATAACATTCGCAGCATGAAAAGTTACTTATTCAACAGACCAAAACGGGGGTGGTGCCCGAACTAGCACGACTTTGGCAGTGGGTGAAGTACTGGCACCGTTCGGAATATTGGCCATGTGAATTGTTTACTTTGCCCGGGACTGTCAGGACCTTTGCAGTAGTTTTGCAAACGAAACGGAATGCATGTAAGTCGAACTTGGTCGATCCCAAACTCCCTTCCGCATTCTGGCCACAATTTGTTTAATTACGATCAACGCAAAGATCGTCATAATGAGAAAGGTACACACATCATTTCAAAGTTATGTTTCCACCCGCATTAAGGGCCGATTTTGAATGCTATTACTAATCCTACAGACAAATTTTGGTCCACCCCACAAATGCACAGAAACGAATCGGATGTGAGTTCTCAAAATGTTGACTCTACTAATGCTTGCTTTCAAAACAAGACACAGAAAAACATGCTAACCTACCGGCTTTTCCTGGCACGCAAAGAAGAACTTTGTTGAAACGAAAACCACCGGACAAAAAAAAATCCGGAAAATACCACGATGTGCCAAGGGTTCAATCAACCAAATGCTTTCCTTCATATTCATGCTTGATGGCACATTTTCTGTGAACACGAACTGTTCGGCGCGGTATTGGAGGTTTTTGGCTGACTCATTGGGTGCCAACCCCGTGGAGGTGGTTTTGTGGTTGTTGGTAAAAATAAATCAGATTTACCGTTCGGTTCAATGGTTCCGGAAGAATTTTCACCCCGGGAATTCAGGGTATTTATGTCAAATTATCGCGAACTACTACAGTGGGCAAAAAATAATGGGAATTTGATTATAACTTAAAACGGAGTGGCCCCTTGAGTTTAGCGAATAGCCAGAATTCACTTGGTGCCAGAAGTCAGGGAAAAGATACGGTGGATGCGAAACGATATGGGCCGAGTTTGAAACGATGATCATGAATTACCAGGGCAGTTTGAGATGGTGCATTGTTGTGATGCAAAAATCAAGAATTATCTCTCTACAAATGTCGTCCGTTTGGATCTACAGACTTACTCAAACGACGCATAACAACCAAAATAGTCTTTTAGTTGATACGGCTTGGTCATTTGCAAGGAATTCGTGATGAACCATAAAACCCCCACGATAATCAAAGAGATCAATAAATACATTGGTCCCTATCGGAATCATAAATAAGTGCAAGATAACAAAATTCCGTCACGTTTTGGCCACAGTGGTTAGGTGAGGTTGCAGAAGGTGGCGTGATAGGATAGGCTCAACCTTTCTTCACATCATTTGCCGTATCCAATCGTTGGCCATGTTTGGCATATTTTAAATTTTCATTCATATAATCCTGACGGAACATGAGGCACACCTGTTTCCCGCAGATTTTAATTACCAAACGGTGGAACACGAATTCCTTCGCTGGCGAGACTTATCGTGTTTGGTATTGTGCCACGGCAGCAATGGAGCTCCAGTGTTGAATGTTTTAATTCTACGTTTTCCGCATTCCGTTCTGAGGGCTTAGCAGTAATAATCTGCTCAATATAATGTTTTTAACAGTTTTTCGATAAATTAAATTAGAACTTCAAAACTGGCTGACTGACTTCGTATTACTGTTCCCGAAAGCTGCCATGGGCGACTCATTGTCGGTCGGTGGGACAGACCGCAACAGAACGCGGGAGGGACAGCACACCGGTGAACCGCGCAAAGCCATCGCAGCCACCACGAACACAGCATCGTGCATTATCTCTAAGGAAAGATAAAATTTTCGGAAAATAATTAAAAGCGATGCGGCCCTGGATTACCGTTATCGTCAGCAGTCGGGCGTCGATGGGGCGACCGCTGAAAAGTTACTTTCATCCACAATTTACATACACCGCTCGGTAATTGAAAATTACAATCGATCTTATCACGGGTGGCCTCTTTCGTGCGGTTAGGGCCCCCATGGGAGGCGCTCGTGGAAATAATCGAGAGCTACTCGTGGAACCGTGGAACCTATCGATCGATGGAAAGCCCTTTTCTCTCAAAATCTAACTTCACTAAGCATGAGTAGCATTAAACCCCGTTGGTGGAATAGTTGGTAACGTTAGTCGTCTTTGTCACGCAGCTGGCCCGGGTTCGATTTTCAAGACCGGCGTGACAACCCCACTCGTCAAAATACAATGTTACAGAAAGTAACGGAGATTAATACGGTCGCTGTTGCTCGACCACTTATTCCGGCAAAAGGTCAAGGAAGAAAAAGAAGCAATGAACAGGAGATCGTGGACAAGCTTTGGCTTGCAAACTTTTCAAGGTACCGCTCCGAATATGGCGTTGGCATGAAGGCTCACTGCAGGTAGATGGTTTCGTCCATTAAAGAGAAGTGGTTGACAATAACGTCCATTTATGTCCCGGTCATGGAAGCGCACTTTGTGGAAGGTCGGTTCTTTTCTGTGCTGCACCACCAACCAGAGCTGACCGTCATGGCTGACCACGGAAGGGTCATGGCCCACGCTAGATGACCCCTCACACGACGCTACGACCGGGTGACCTAGCGGGAAAAGAAACGAATCTTTTATGCTGGTGACAGGATCATACCCCCTCATCCTTCCCTGTCCGGTGTAATTAATGATATGTTTATTAGCTATCAGAACCAACGCCCCCAAAACGGTGCGGTAAACTGTTTTGGCACCGACCAGATACACACGGGCAAATGATTGATGCCATCAGGGCCGACCTTTTCGCTGTTTCCGGACAAGCAACAGTTAATGGAGCCGAGCCGGAGCCGACGCGGACACGCATCGGATGGGCCACCGGGCGACGCAGTTCGATTTAATGATCCCGTTGGGCCTGGCTAAATTGGAATACCGTCGTCGGAACAAGAAAGAACAAATGGCTACTAAAAAATAAAGGTCCGTCTGTCGATAATTTCGCTTAGCTCATGCGTCGGGTTCCGTCGGGCTCTTCCACAGCTGCCATCAATAGGGCCAGGTAATTAGGCCCCACTTTGCTCGGCCGGTGTAAGAAGGAGCCTCAATTTGCGGGCTTAGGCTGCGGCGAAGTCGAACTTTGCTGCAAGGGTTTTTTCGCGTTCGCTTGGCTCGTTACCACACTAACCTTTCGCTCGCCCCCAAGCTCAAGCTCAAGGACACTCGAGTGGGTGAAAAGGTAGAAGCCCGACGTTTGAAAGCTGGCTACCCATGGGATAGGGTGGGCTCCGTAACGGATTGTTTTATGCTGTTTATACTACTTGAAAAATTCTCATCACCATTTCACGCTTGCAGCACGCGCCGGGTTTCTAGTTTGGCGGTTTGATGTTGGACTCGTCCACGTTTGAGCACCGACAAGCATCAGCTGACCTGGACGCACGTACACCGTGGGCTTTCGTTTCGATCGCGGTCCCCGGGGTGAGTGACTGAAAATTTCTTCCGTAAGGAGATTAATTAAACATCGCTCCAGGCGCTTCTTCTCCGGGCCCACTCTGCTCTTTCTATGGATCCTCCTGATTCTGGCGGAAGGCTTAGCGTCAACCGGCATTGACTCGGCGACCACCGGGAAACGGCACTACGTAGTGGTGGATTTAATTAATTGCATTACGCAGCCGATCCCGGCGGCCGTGTATGTGTATATGCGTAGCCGTGGAAGTGCCAGCCTGCCAGTGGAGTGGCTAAGTGCGGCGGTGAGATGGATGGATGGCACCGCGATAGGCTTTCGATGGGTTTTCACCGTTTGAGCACGCCGCAAACCCGACACTAATGGTTCGTGGAACGGATTTAGTGTTTTGACGGTGGATTTGCTCCTTTGTGCCCGCGGAAGCCGCGTTCTTTCTTAATCTGGGGCACGGCAACCAATTGGATTCGGAGCGCGGATCGTGACTGATTTGTTTTAACGTTTTTAGGGCGCCACCGTTTGAAGTCACTTCTTAACGACGGGCCCAATTAGGCAGCGTGGTTGTTTGCGGTTTGAAATCGCTCCGTGGACGGCGCAAGGACCTCTGAGTCGCATTCCCGTGTGACCTCGGTCCGTTGTTGCGGCTCCTTTCGACATTGGGCGGCTTGCGGAATCGATCCGGCAAGCCGAGTCTCGAGCGCCGTCTCACGTCACGGCTGACCTTCGGACTTTGGCGCTGCGGGACACTTGCGCGGGACACCCCACATATTCCAGACAAACGAGCAATTTGAACCGGATAGCTCCAGCTGGGAAAAGTGGCTGCCATCGTATGCACCGGTCGTGCGATGGGTTCTGTTTTCGTACCATTTGCTCCGCCCCGCTCCTGCCGGTTCTGTGTGACCGCCGTCAGGCGGTCCTTCTTCTTGGCGTGGCTGCTCGCCTCCATTCGCCTTTTCGATCGTACATGCTGCCTCCACTCCAGCCGAGTCTGGCTCAGTGCAAAAAATGGAAAACATTAGGATGCAGCGCCAGAGCAGCTTTGCGCTAAGAAGCGCCTCTTGACGTCGGTTCTCAGCTGCAACGTCCTCGGCACCGGCGTTAAGGACACTTGCTCGTCGCGCGAAAGCTCTCTATCAAAATTATCCGACACCACGGTGAATGACGTTAGCAATGCATAACAGCGGTGTGCTGGCCGTTGTTTCGCTTGCTTGCGATTAACCCGTCTTCACGGTTCCTCGGAGGAGCGCAATGAGACATAATCTATGCTTTGCTGGGGTACAACACAATATTTCCACTCGAATGGAACTGGGTCGACATTTTTGCGTCGCCTTTACTCAACCGCCCAATCACCGGCTCATTTGCTGCATTGTAGGTGCTTCCACCACTATGAGGAATTTGTATGAGACAGGCAAACACTGATGGTTTCCAGGAAGAATCTATGCAACTTGTTTGTTTGATTTGCATGTAGTTTGTTCAAATTTAACATTTTAGCTCAGGAACTCAGGAACAGCAAATTTTCTAATATTCGATATGTTAAAACGTTTTAACGCCCGAAGTTATGCAATCGGCACGACAACTGTGTCGCATGTGCATCATATTGAAAAATTGAATTTCTGATGAAAATCTTATCATACACGGAATACAAAGGAATACGGAATAGCAGATTGTTTCATCCAAACTCATATCGATATTATCTACTTCCTAACAAGTTTACGTCCTAAGCGTCCCAACAAGTTGGCTCTCAAAATTGTCTTCTTTTCACCTTCTCCAAGGATATCCGTGCACTGCTTGTTAACGTTAACCAACGGCCAACGTTTTCGATATTTTCAATCTTAGAATTATCGTCGTTTACGTTGAAGAAATTATAAGTCATTCAACTCACATATCGTCCACGTTCATTTTACATGCTCTTAATTGAATAAAGGCAAAATGCTTTGCTAAAATACACTGAGTATCAGTTAACTGCATTTTGCCTGAGGAGTACAGCCCTTGGTTCGAGTAAAAGATAAATGCTTTATCTATTTTACCTCAATAACAGCAAAATAGGATAGAGATCACAGTTGCAAAATGTGAATATTTGTTATTTATGTTTTCTAATGAAAAGCTGGTTTAAACGGGCAATTTTTATCACTCTTTTGACTTTTTACAAGTCAATTCTCGGAATCTACGCAACTCCGAAGGCTAAGCATTCGGAATGGTCATACTAAACTTACGTATTTTAAGGATATGCAACTGAAATCACCTAATGTTCGCCTTTTCCCCATGCAAGTGTACCGGAGCGCACAAAAATAATGAATCACTGCAAGCGTTGGTGAGCTCTTTGTGTGTCAAATCAGCGGTGCCATCCCGTTCACGCTCAGTTTGTGGTGCATTTTAGTAGACAAACCACAATTCATAGTTCGCAAACCACAAAAACAGATTCGAAATGTAATTAGATGTGGAAGGCTGGGTCGGTGCAGAGTGTCATGGTGACTGCTGATGTCGATCGATGTGGTCGTTGGACGTGTAAATGCGATTTAATTCCTCTTGCGCTTATCCATCGGCGGTCCATGCAAGCTTCAGCCCCTAACGATAGTCGGTTATGCGATATGCTCTGCCCAATGTGTCTCTACTGGATACGCTTACAAATTAGTGAGCTTTTGAATAAAACTACTGAAATTATAATATTGGCAACGAATGGGCGTAGAGAATCAAACGCCCAAACTATCGTTTCATTTTCTTGGGTGATAAATTACCTTTTGCAGGCGGCAAAGAATGTGCCATCACTTTTTGGAATCGACCGGAATGGCTTCACTCGTGAAATTGAATTGTTAAACATTAATTAAGACATTCGCGTAAAGTTAAACTTCAGCAATAGGCAATCAAGTTGCCAACCCACAATAAACCCGATAATAAAGCTCGGCGTGTGTATTTAAACACCATTTATCACCGGTTGTGCCAAAACAAACGACTCAACTTTATAGTCCTTTGTATAGTGCCTTCAATTGTAATCCACGGAGTAATCTCGGCGCCTTGCGAGCGATCGGTGCCGGCCGACAGATAGGAAGATAAGTAATCGATTAGGGCAGAGGCCTGAAACATTCAACATTGTTTTACAGCGCGTCAAATAAAACCGGCTAAACTCTTTCGCCAACCGCAGGAAGCCCGCAAGGACGCAATTTAGAAGTTTGCCCACTGTTACGGGACGAGTAACAGTGTGCCGTAAATCACGGTTTCGCCACCGGCCACCCTTCGCCCTCGGATGGGGCACTTTTTGGGCCGGAGAAACCGGATTCACATCCCGAATTAAATGTCTCATAAAAAAGAAATAAAACTCAGCGCCCCGAGTTTTGCCGAGACGTTGCCACATTTCTTCGAAAGTAATTTTCCGGTTTTCTTACGTATGTTAGCCAGCGTTCGGCGTAGTGAGGGAACCGCTCGGGAGGGAGGGATGTATGAATTTTCAATGGAACCCTCCGTGAAAACATTGTTATCGGAACCTCTTTTCACCGACGGAGCGCGGTTCTCGACGGGACGAATCGGTTTTTGCTGCTGAGCGACCCCCATTTCCGTCGATGTTTTATGTTGCCGCTAGCCCTTTTAGCTGTGCGTCAGGTTCAAGAGTGGCGAAGGAAACTCCACCTGAAGCGGTAGCTTGCGGAAAACGTCAACGATGAGCGGTGTCAGGCGCCAAATGGTGGCAGTCAAATTTAAGAAGAAAAACAAAATAAATAATTCACCAGCCACCCGGGAAAGCAATGGCGGAAAAGTTGTGCGTCACGCTCTCGAGGTCGATGCGTATGTGTGTGAGGGGTTTGGCCCCGAACGTGAGTTCGCGTCAGGGCTACCCCCGGGTGTCCCTGGATTGTGTATTTTGAGTTATAAGTCAGATTTCGGACAAAACGTGTACTATTTGCGTGAACGGTCCTTGAGAGTCTCACAGTTCAACGGCAGCTTAGTGTCCCTTCGGTGGCCATTCCGATTGAAGTCCGACTTGTAGGCTTTGAGGTTTTTACGTAAATCTCAGCCGGGCGAAGATTATACTTACGCGACGGGAGGATGCCTAAATTTCTCGGGACACTGCAAAGTACAGAGATTGACAACACGGTGCGCGAATGGAAATCGGTTTTAACGTTTGTTTCACTTTTATTTGGCGCAACCAACCGCAGCACAGTGTTTGCTTTACCTTTTGCCGGGGTTTATGCTCGTCAACCCTCGGTGGTTAAAACACCCGTCTGCTACTCGTCTGCCACCGAATGTTCTGCGAAAAACAAGTATCCGCCTCAGGGTTACACGGTGAGCTTGTGTGTGCGAGTTTCGGTCGAACCTTAGCAGATCCGTTCGCTATGCTGTCACCATGGGTTTTGTTTAGCTCGTTTAGGGAAGATTTATATGTACAGGTTTAAAAAGAAGTTGCTTATCGCTGCCGTGCCGATGGTCACTTCACTCTCAGCACAGCACGCTTCCGTCCTAGACTTTGATCTACACGCGCCCAATCTCTAAAGTTTGTTTACCTCCAGACTGCATCCGAAGTAATTTTCAACGATGACACACCAAATTAGCTATTTCCCACCGTTTTTTTCATCATTTCGTAATCCGTTTTGAGTGGGGCATGATTTATGAGTTCGAAGGAAAAAACGGAAAACTTTGGTCGTAAATAAGACGGGAAACCTAAACAATTCATCAGTACCTTCGGAGAACGGAGCTGTTTGTTCACTGTAGTTCTGGGCTGCGGATGGTGTTCGAAATGAGCGCGCCACTTCCTACGCCACCGGTACTAATCGGCTTGTTTACGGCTTCTACTCTTATGCTACTCCACCATCGTCCGCCCTCAGAAGAAGCAGAAGTACGGCTAGAAATGTCAGTCTTTAGAAATTCTATTAAACTCAAATCGATCATATTCAACAAAGATAAAACTTTCCTCCGTCAACAGCGTGAAACTTTTTGCTCTGCTTATTATTTCCGTTAGTTCGTCGCTAGCTGGTTAATTTGTTTCCTAACGCGCGTCCCGATCCGTGCGCTTTTTCCGACCCACTCTCGTGACCAGTGAATACTGTTTTAGTTTTCGTATGTTTGTGTTGATAAGGGGGTTTGCTGTGCCAAGCCAAGCCCAATCGTAGTCACTGATTGGTGATGATCACGTTCGGGTACTTTCGGGCGCCTCTACTTATGTGCTAGGTCGGAATTGTTTTATGCTCTCATTTCGTTTTTGACTTTAAAATGACCACGGGGACCGGGTTTTATTGGGGCTTTCCCCTCTAACGTGCACCGTTTATTATACTTTGCCCGTCTTTCCGCAATGCGCTCCGACGACGGCTCCGACGACGACGACGACGACGACGTGACGATTCCGCAGTTACAAAAACAAGGACCAAAACTCGCTCAAAGCCCGCCCCCGAACCGAGGGCGATTTTCGAGAGCGTGGTGAAAATTGTGAAACTACGTCTTGACGATGGCGCGAACGAGGGAACTGTTAATCGGCCGCGGGTCGGTTATGTTCCTTTTCCTAATTCCTAACGGTTCACGGTCGCGTGTCGCAACCTTCGAAACGGCTCTCGAAAATAAGACCCGCGGGCGGCATAACGCGCAGAAAAATTATGCTGTCCCTACAAGCCAAGGGCCATCACGGAAAATATGGTTATGCTGAGGCGCAAAACAAGAAACATAATACCCAACAAAATAAAAAATGCTCCCCAACATTCGCGCTGCGCTCGTTATCGTCGGCTTATCGAACACTTAATCAAACGGGGAATTCACGTTGTTTTGGCCGTCGCTATCGCCAGCCCCACCGAGGAAAGGGCTCACCGCCGCCGCACCGATCGGAAGGACGATCGGATCGGAAGGAGTTTATTATGTACAAAGAGATTTTTATTGTTATCGTTATTATTTGCTACAATTTATGACGCCATCTCCTTGGTCCTATGTTCAAACAATGGGAGCATTATTTGCCTGCGCCTCCCCATTCGTGCGTACCGGGCGATTCGGGCGAGTGAGTCATAGCCAGTGGAACCCCCTGGGGGGGGGGGGTGGAGAAGATCAAGATTAAGACAAGAGGCTACTGGGAGCGAGCGAGCCGGAAGCGAGCTCGCAGATGGATGGCTGGGCCGGAAGGTAATGAACTGCGACCGGGCGACCGGGCGACCGGTAAAAGAAAGGAAAACACCCCACATAATGCTATCAATCATTCGCGGCACAACAACAATGGTGGCCGAGATGGGGAAAATAAATTGCCCGAGGCCAACCGAACAGTCCCGAACAGGCTAACTTCGTCCTGCGCCGGCCCCGTTTTAGCCAGGAATCCCAGCGGAAGGACCTGAAAGGACTGGAGACCGGCCAGCAGCTTCCGAGGTTCGGAAGGAGGTGAACTATTTTAACGCGCTTCGATTAAGTTTTGGCCCCCGGGATCGGAACGGTGCCACCCGGTAATGGAACGAGGGGCGCTGTCAACGGGATGCCGAAAATCAAAATATTTTCCAATTACCGGGCTACGGGGGTCACAGATCATCCGAGGCCCGGGGTCCTGGGGGCCGCCCGGTCTTCATTAGGGGAAAATGTTTTAATCATTAATTTGAATCTGTGACACATAGCATCCCGGCATCCCGGGGCCATCTTTCGGAAAGTGGGCGAGTTGCTGACCTTCAACCTTTCCGGCTCGATCCGGTTCAGCCGTTGGCGACCCCCTCGGGCCAGGTCGTCGATGGGCCGTGGGCGATCTGAAGAGAGTCCCCGAGCCACCGAGTGGCACCTGATTAATCATCGGCCAAACGGGGAACGGCCTCTTTTGTTGTTTTGGGACCCCCTTTGGAAGAGAATACAAAATTAATGTTTTAATTTTTAGCCATCCCCCCACCGAAAGGACCGATGGTGGTGGCTTGGCCGGGCGCTAGTAGGGCGGCCTGATTAATTACACCTAGCGCCGGCGCCGGTGGACCAAAAACCAAAACGCGGGAAGGACATCCCGTCCCCCCACAGTGGCTGGCCAGGACTCACTCAGCTCTCGGCTCCTGCGACGGTGGCTGCTGCTTACTATTCATAACCTATCGAAATTCATCATTAACATTCGCTCTCTCGGGGTTTCGCGTTGTCCTGCCTGTCTCTCCGCCTGTGTGCCAAGCCGTGTGCTGTCCGCGGACTTTTTGTACACCCCAGCGCCATTGTTGCCAACCGAATGGGAACAGAAAACCAGTTTCCGACGCCGATGCCGGACGACTTCGCGGTTAGAGGGCGGTCGTGGCACCGTCTAGCGAGGGCACAGGGAGCGCGCCTCCCGCGCGGCCGAAGCCAGTGGCCGCCATCCGGACGTCCTCGAGAGCGAACGACACTTAACGTCACACGCGCAGCTCGTCCATCGTGACGACGTTCGGGGCGCCGACGTTGGGGTGACCACCGGGCGTCAGGTTGGCCGACTTGACGCAGCTCTTCTTCGTGAGCGTCCCACAGTTGCTGCCGATCAGCTGGAGGGCGTGCGCCGGAAGCATCCCACCGCCCGTCCCATCCGGGACCGATTTGAGGTGCTTCGGCGGTGGTGGCGCCCTCTGCGGCAAATCGGCAAACTCCGGCGGTGGCATCTGGTGGTGGTGGTGGTGGTGCTGCAGCATGGCGGGGTGATGGTGGCCCAGGATGGTGGCCGGATCGCTCTTGGCGTGGATCGTGAGCGCTTCCAGCTCGCCGCAGATGTTGTTCGGCATTTGGCCGTTCTCGGTGCGCTTCTTCGTCGTGATGGATCCGCCCCCGGTGCCCCCACCACTGGCACCACCACCACCACCGCCGGCGGGGCCGGAACCGGCGCGGGGCTCGTGCAGCCGCGTCTTGTCCCGCTGATAGTACACCCCGGCGAAGATGAGCACGTTCAGGATGAGCAAACTGCAACCGATCGCTATCGTCACGCTCAGCGCCGTACTGTACGCGGCGAACCCGTCCTCCTGGGACGCGGAAAGGCCGGCCCCGCCTGCACCCGTCCCACCGGCTGACGACCCACCGGCGCCACCACCGGCCGCGTCGTCGTCGGGAGCCTCGGACGATTCGGCCATCACGGGCCGGTGCCGAGGGATGGCGGTGCCACCCGTGTGCACCCGCGTCCCGTTGGGCAGGATGCCGTAGGACGAGAAGTTGAGCAGCGAGAAGACCTGGGTGGTGAAGAGCGAGTAGTTGCCGTGGGCCGGATCACGCTGCGGTGGGTTGAGCGGCTTCACCGTCGGGAGCGCGACCGTCGGCTCCTCGTCGTCCGCTTCCAGCTCGTGGTGGGCGCTCGGCACATCGTCCGTCCCGGGTTTATGCAAATCCGGCACCAGGTTGAGCCAGAACGACAACCGGTGCGCCCGGTAGTGGTTCTTCAGCTTCGGTTTCGTATCTACCGAGGAGTGGAGTGAAAGATGACAGGAGAGAGCAGAGTTCCATTAGGCCGACGTTTCTTTGCCATCGTCTTTTTTTACCACCACCCCGCTAACGATGCCATGAATATTCGAAAGTCCACCGAGATTCGCCCGAGAGTGAACCATCCCCGTGAAGACACGGGGAGTCACGAAGGGTTCTAGAGTCAGGTTTCCCGGCGGTAACTATCGGAACCTTTTTCGGCAGGACGTGACGATCCGATTCGCCACCACATAGGGGAGGCGTCGGGGGAATTGAACAGAAAAAGGGCCCTACCCCCCTTGAAAAGACAATGCATTCGGCAGCGCGCCTTATTATAGGTTATTCAATAAGTTTTGCGGTTCAATAAAGGAAAGGCGCTGCGACTAGGCTAAATTAATTTTTTTATGTTGGTACGCTCTTCATATGAACGTATCTGAAGCTTCAATCAATCGGTCAATTCATTCTTTGTTTACAAGCCATTTAATATCGACGTGGCACAGGATCTTTTCAGAATGGAAAAAATCAAGTATGATTCAATTTTTTTTAAAGGTTTAAAAACGAAGGAAATTTATGGACAAGGAATCTTCACCTTCAATTAGAACATTAAAAGGGACTTTGTGTGTTTAAACGTGGTCGTACGAACATTGAAGACGATTCACTTTAAAGACGGACACAACTCGCTGAAACACACACCGGCATCGTTGAAAAAAATACAGGATATCGTATTCGAAAATCGTCGATTCACTGAAAGAGATTTAGTACAAGGCCTAGACTTCTCATCGAGCATTGTAACCAATATTTTGAGCGATGTTTTGAATTCCTGAAAGCTGTTTGCTAAAAATGGAACAAAAACGCATTTGAATGCAACTTTCTCGGCAACATTTAGAGCGTTTTCGAAAAGATGAATTGGATTTTATGCATTGAATCATCCTCTAGGGATGAAGCCTTGGTCTATCACTACGATCCTGAATTAAAACAAGAGGCTAAGGAGTGGTGTGAACCTGATGGTTCGAAGCGAGTTCGAGCCCAGAAATCGCCCAAATGGGTGTTACCGTCGGTTGTTTTGGATGGGAATTGAATTTTGCAAGCGGATCACTTGCAAACTGGTAAAACAATAAATTTCTTATTGTTGTAACCTTTTAGAACAAATGAAACGGAAAATTTGAATATCAAGTTTGCAGTAGAAAACCATCCTTCATTAGGGCAAAAACTAAAACATCCTCTGTCACAAGAGCTTTTTTTTAAATATAAAAAAAATCGTGAATTAAAGTTCGAAATGTTGAAGTATCCAGCGTATTCACCACATTTGGCCCCTAGCGACTACCATCTGTGTTCAAACCCAAAGAAATGCAACGTGAAAAGCGTGTCTCATCAAATGATGACGTCACAACAAATGCGGAAGCGTATTTTAAAGATGTTCAAGGAGACCATCCTGAATAATAAAGTGTGTTTCAAACCGAAACATTGTGTGTTTCTTATCGAACCGCAAAACTTTTTGAACAGTCTAGTAGGTCGCCTCCCCACCCCGGGGCGGGGGGCCGATAAGTTCACCGAAACGTCCCCAGAAACCGTGTCCCGTGAAAATGGTGACCAGATCCCGGCCCGACCTACGTCACAGGGTTTCCGCAACGTTTCCGCCCGAACGTTCTGGGCCGCATCAAAGCGCGACCTTAAATTGACGCGAGCCGCGAACGGAGAAGGTGCTCCCGACTTGGTGCGCCCCGTTGTTGGGTCATGGGGTACTTACCGAGATTGAGATACTTTTTGTGCACGCTCTCGTACGGCGTCCACTCGATGTTCTTGAAGCGCGTTCGGTCCCGTACGTGATCATTTTCCAGTTGTTCATTGGGGTTCCTATTAACAGCGGATGAGCAATAAACCGAAGGCCCAGGGCCGTGTGCGTATGTCAGATAGAGAGAGAGAGAGAGAAAAAGGGGAAAAAAGGACAGGAAGAAAAAAATGAGGGCGATGAGTCAGTTGAGAGTGCTCCAAAACGCGCTCCGAGTGCGGAAAAGGAACACAAAGCGGACATTCGAGTGCATCCGGTCCGGTCCGGGGATATAGAGTTGATGGCGATGTTGGACACGAATGCTGGCCATAATGCTGGCAGTGCCGAGAGAGAGAGGCCAGTGACTGGACCGGAGTTTTGGCCGACCCACGCGCCGCCGGCCATTTGCTGGCCGTCGCGGTCAAGTGAGGTGAAACCGGTCACGGGACAAGGGAGTGAGGGTCGGGGCGAGTTGTGCGGGGGTTTGAAACAACAACTACGAGCACATACCCGGCACGGATGAAGTTGGACCAGTAGATCATGACCGCTTCCGAGAGCGCAATCTCGGACTTGGTGTAGTTCCGCGTGAAGTGATTGAATCCTCCGACGAGCGGCGCCCCGAACAGGTACGGCAGGTCCTCGCCGTGGATGCAGCCTTGGCGCTGTGGAAAAAAACGATGGGACCACCGTTGAAACATTGTCCGTACGCTCGACGGTTTTTGGGCGAACTGTGGCCGAGTCCCATAAGTTCCGACTACGAGCCGGGACCTTCTGCTGCCTTCGACCGTGCGCTCGTTTGTGTCCTTATGCGTACCGCGTGCCATTTTATACTGTGCGGTTATCGCTTGCGGGGCACGATGATCAAACGAACGGAATGCGAAGCGAAGCGACGGACCCTAAGCCACCGGGTTTTGAACACCGGAATCGAAATCGATGCACCGAACGCATCGAAGAAAAAAGCTCAAACTACCGACCGGAGGTCACGCTACCGATGGCAGGATGTTGCCGGCCAACGGGACGCACCGCTTCCGAGCGACATCCGGGAGGAAAAAAGGATTATTAACCTGGACCGGACGTGAGATTCGCCTCGCGGGTTACGCCTTTGGGGCGGTTCGGTTCGTATTTTATTTCGCTGAGGTTTTCCGTTTCCGTCGCCGTCCTGCTGCGGGTTGCGGGTGCGTTGCGGTCGCGCTAAATCCGCAAACCGCCTGATTCAAACAAACACACGGCACGGGGAGCTTCGATTGACATTCAAACTTAGCGCACGGTCAGTGCGCGGTCAGGCACCCGATTCTGGGAAGCAAAACACAAACCAAACCAGCGAAAAAAGCGGTGGCTTCGAATTTTCCCTCTCGGACACGGTCAGGACGCGAATTCTGACCGGGACCAAACCGAGGGGCGGAGAAACACAGCTTCGGACGGGCACAAAAAATCAGATCCACCCAGCGGGCGTCCGGTTGTAGGGGTTGCCGAACGTTGCAGATTAGTTGGTCGCCGTGTCCTCGGCCGTCCTTGTTCTCGGTTGTAGGTTTGCGCCTCGGTGGAGAAATAAATTCGTTTGTTTGCTCATTAAATCGAGCACCACAATAGAAACACGAAATGCACACGAAACCATGACATTTGGTGGCCCCGCGGGGAAGAGGCGATGAAACTGCGCTCCCCGGGGCCGGTTGCGATGGGAATGGTTAAAGCGAACGGCAAATAATAGTTTTCCCGGCGGAGTTTCCATGGAGTTTCCAGCGGGACTGTAAAATGGTGGTCGGTCGGGCGAAGACTCCGAGAGCGCTTCTTGGGCGACTCTAGGCAACTTCAGGCGCTGGTTGGCTTCACGCAGGCGTACATTCCGGTGGTTTCGGTACGATCCGGCGGCCACGCCCGCCAGCGTCGGGAGGATCCGTGGGGATGAGGAAACGGGGCGTGGGCAAAGTTCTGTTGCCGTGGCAGCCATCGACGGGGGATTAGCTGGAGGGCTGCTGGACAGCAAAAGTATTGCCCTCAAACTGGATATTTAATCACGGCGTGTCCTCGGGCGTCCTGCCGGTCGCGCGGATGATGCGTGGTAGTAGTATTGGGTACAACCTGCTGCCGGATAACATTTCTCCCTCGACCGAATCGAACTTGTTATTTTCGGCCAACCGGGCCGGGGACGTTTAACCCGAACGAGCTGCCGGCGGGGTCAATCGGTCGGTGTGCTGCGAACAGATTCGGTGTAATAATTTATGGAAACACAAGCTTTTTTGCGGGTGGCGCGCTCCCCTGCCGGGAGGAAGCTCTTGATTTCCACCCCCGGGGGGGCACGAAACCGAAGGAATTCCAATATCTTGCGCTCCCGAGGGACAGCAGTGGGCAGCATTGTGGTTTGACTGTTTGTTGCATTGTTTCCTTTACAAGAGATTGAAAAATAGCTAATCGGGAGCGAGCGTATCGATGGAATGTTTTCTTTATAAATTCTGGATGCTTTGCGGCGTGGTCCGATATCCGAACTGCCGAGGGTGGGCTGGACAGCGGAAGACCCAATACTGAGAATGTGATATTGACTTTCTAGGGTCCACTATACGGCACTGGCACTACTAAATATTTCAGACGCTTCAGACCTTTTTTCTGTACACTACATTCACGCCCAAGTCAATCAACATATTCCGGAGTTCGTTGAAATAAAAACCGGGCCTGATGTTCAATATACTGCTGTGGCCACAAAAAATCGGGAATTCGCTTGTAACTCGAAAAATCTTGCAATATAACCGATGTCTAGATTTGGTCCAATTTTTGAATAGCCTTCAACACATTCTACATTTCGTCTTCTATCTCAACTATTGACTGGAAAAGGTGTCCTCGGATCGGTCTCTTAACGGTAGTGAATAGCCAGAAGTCACATGGTGCTAAGCCAGGCGAATACCGAATAAACCAAGAAGTATGGACCAGGAATAGTCTCTCTACGAATAAAGTCTTTTTAAGGAATTAACACAATTACGCAAACGACGCATAATGTTAATCTTTGTTGACTGGGTAAGATAAAGATAAGGCTCCGATAAGGAAACAGCGAATAATTCATGACTAAAAATTTTCCGTCAAGTCCAGTTTCTGCACTTTCCTTGTGCCACTTAGTAACAAAATGCTTAATGTAATAAGGCAAGGTCTGAACGCATTCTGTCATCTTCTGCTATACTGTAATGGATCTTTGTAATGAAAATTTTCCGGCAAAAGCGGGAAACTCTTCGCCATAAGCTTTGGAAACATCATTTAAGTCCTACGATGGCCTGAAGTCTTATCAGAAAAAGAGCGTTTATCGATAAACAGTAAAATAATTTAAAATTGTCAAATTTACTGTTGTGGCAGGTGGAGAGAACTAGCACATGGGTAAAACAATGCTAACAAACCGATTCCCTCAATTTTGAGCGATGTTTTGAGGTTGAAGCAGCAAAATTTATCCCAAGTATGTTCCATTTAGGCTGAGGTTTAGTCGGATCGAGCCGCGTAGCTACAACTATGGTCTTCGGGGACGTTTTCTTCGAAGGATGTGATTTGGTAGGCGAAAAAGACGCGTTGCGCGATGGACTGGTGCTCGAAAGGCACCTTCTACTTCTCGAAGCTTTTGCTAAAACATTTGCTATTCTGACAGGCTTGTGCCTTCGGCTACAAGGACTATGCTAACTGAAGCCACCACTAGTCACAGCCAGTGAGGAGGGAAAAAATAAAAGACGGTTGATACCGTCCACGTGTGCACTGCATCATTTTGGACGCTGAAAACCCAATGGCCAGTCTATAGACTGTGAACGAAAGTGGGAAACGGCCCAAACACCAGGAAACCTGGTCCCGTTCGGCCATGCGCCCATGCCACGTGATTCGTCCGTCGAAGACGTTGGAGCTAATGAAGCAGATCATTTGCCACGTTATCGGCGGTGTGGGCCTTACCTGGGGAAAATCGCCAAACTTCGTCTGGTAATCGAACACGTACAGGAACGAATTGCGATGGTCGGCCGAGTGCAGGTCGGCCGTCTGCACGGCGGGCGCCACGTGCCGCGCGTCGCTGAGCGCCTCCAGCGTTTCGTCCCTGTTCCGGTCCGGTGGCCGCGCGATTGATGGCGTGTAACGAGGAAAATAAATGGCTTAAGTCAGACCCGGGGCCTTCTCGAGAGTTCATCCGATGGGCTGCGTTTTCTGGTTCTTGGAAAACGGACACCCGCCAGAGGGGTGGACGGGGACCACGAAAGGGTGGGCTATGCCGACCTCACCTGATATTGATGGGATGCTGCACCGGGCGCTCCCAGTCGGTGTACTCGTTCACGATCGTGGCCAGGATCTCGTTCAGGTGGAAGCTGTACGTGCTCTTGACGTAGTTCTTGAGAATCTTTGTCCGCCGGTCGGCCTCGATGCCGTACTGGACGTCCTCCGAGTTGAACGCAAAGTATGCTTCGGCCCTCGTCACCCCCACCAGCAGGTCGTACCTGCATTGGATGGGCCGCGGATGGACATAATTAGCCCGACGGACGGACTGAACGCTCCCGAAGGACTTGGACTTACTTGGACAATTTGTTAATAGCTAGTTTGCGCAACAGGATCGCGTTGATGGTGTTGAGCGTGTTGTGGATATGAGCGGAAGGCTTCACCGCCGACGGCATACCGCTGTAGTCGCTGTAGTGCGTCCCGTCCATCTGCTGGATCTCGCCGGTATCTAAGGGCCGGAGAGAAGAGAGAGAGAGAGCGTGCATAAAAACCCGGCCCCCGGATACCCTGCTTGAGGTCGTCTGCGGCTCACCTATAACAACACCGTCGACGCTGGGACCGAACGCGTTGCCAAAGTCCGGGGCCCGCACGCTGGTGGACAGGATGTCCTCGAGCGGCTTGTCGCGCAAACACTTGAGCAGCAGCTGGTGAGGTAGGTCCGGCGAGCAGTTGACGTGGTGCGAGACGTACGCCGCGAATTTGGCCGGTTCGCCCACCAGCGACCACGGTGCCAGCCCCGAGCCGGACATCATGATTGCGCGATGGAACAGCAACCCTGCAACGACGGCAGGACATGCAAATGAGCGCCGCTGCATTTCTGGGCATTTATTGCTCCGTGAGGTCCCGTGGGGTTCTGAACCTGACATTCTGGGGCCCCCATTTCCAGGATCACCGTTTGCTGCACTCTCCATTGCATTTGGGAAAACATTTGCAAACCCAGTTACTGGCGCAAGCTTTGATCATAAACGATGACACGCCGGGTCGCCCTGGTCAGCGGAGGCCAAACTGGGCCAACCACTGGGAGTCCGGGCCGGGATTCGTTCCAGGAAAAAGAAGCACTTCGCTGGCAATGGCAATTGAAACGTCACTCAAGTGCACGCGCCATCGCTCCGACCTCCGCCGGAGCGTGTGTGTTTGTTGTTGATCAAATATTGGCCAACCGTTGCGCATTAGGGGCCGCTTTGGGGTGGGCGCCCCGTGCGCCATCTGGCGGGTGTCTGAAAAACAACGTTAATCATAAATCCTCCATAAGGCCCCTCCGGCGGGCCCAAGCTCGAACGACGTGCAGTTTCGCAATCGTTCCGCTCCATTTTCCCAGCCGGCTGCTGCCATAATTTGCATGTTAAGCAAAGGACCGCCTATGCCGGCGCCATGTTGGTACGCACCAAGGGGAACCGGAAACTGGTGCTAACTGGTGCCCGTGGGGGCATATAAATCAAGAGCACCATCTACGGATCGGGAATGCAGTTAATGATGGCAAATAATGTTTTTTTTTTCCATGTCGCCCTTTTATTACGGCCAGTAGTTTACCAATCAAGCGAGGCACGCACCGTGTGACGGATTCGATTGGAGCAAAAACGGGTTGAAAACAGTTTCAAATTCCAATTGGCAAATGATACCGTTAGTATCACATACCGTTCGATTTTCCAGCGTTCCATGCTACGTGTCGAACAGTGCAGGACTCGCAGGACCATTAGCGAGCATTCGAGAACCGTAAAACATGGAAGTTATTTGAAAAATATTTTCCATGCTTTTTACAAGGGAACAGTAGCGGAATGCTTTCTGCATTCGGCAGAAGTATGAAACATGGCCACAAAATGAATGGATACGCGAGTGCTGTTCTGTGGTTGCTACAATTTCCCGTACATTTGAACTGGACTGGCCATTATCTATAAATGATCAGAATGAAACGTGGGAAAACGAGCAACCGAACGCGCGCACGGCTCAGGTGTGAAAATAGCAATCAACCCCCTGAAGTTGTTGTTCGGGAAAATACGAGCTAGAATATGCTGATAGTGAATCGTTTCCAAATTAATTGAAATTGAATACCGTTGCGTAGAGCTTCGGTCGGAAGCCATCGACAATGCAGCAGTTAATCCGATTTCGAAACCGGAAGGAATGCTGATATCTTGATGGGGCCAATCTAATACCGTCGGTAAATAAGATCGAACGAGGCAGCCCACAGAGCGCTTTGCTGGCTTTTCAATAGCTTGACCATGGGTTCGCTGAAAACACTCGATAAATCTCGATCGGTGCCATTGTGGAGAATACCCGGCTGACGGCTGCCGACAGCGGGGATTGCAAAATTGAATAGGATGAAGAAATCCTTATCCTTGGCCCGATCTCGGTATCCTGGAGTGATGCCCCGGGACCCCCGCGGGATTCTTGGCGGGCAGGCACAACCTACCTTCGGGAACCGCCGCCGACGCTATCAGAAAATGAACACATGCGGCCCCGGTACCGTGGCCGGCCAGAGTCACACTCTTGGGGTCTCCGCCGAATGCTTCAATGTTTTCCTGTATCCAGTGCAGGGCCGCGATGATGTCCATCAGCCCGTAGTTTGCCGGGGCCTTCGAGAACCGGTCGACGTTGGCATTTAAAAATCCTGCAAAGTTCACAATGGATGGTTTGTGAATAAAATGTATAAGCTTACTCCTGGGAAGCTGGCACTTACCTAGTATTCCTAAACGATAATTGATTGTAACTACTAAAATTTGTCCAAAACTGGCTAGAACGGACCCGTCGTACGGGTTGCCACTGTTCCACGTGTACGACTCGCCGTGGACGAACACCATCACGGCGAACTTCTGCGAATTGGAGCTTTCCCGCGAGCCGGCTGTGAAAAACGGGGAGAGTGAAACACAATGCGCCACGTTAATGGATCGCCACCGATGAAATTCGATTCACGGCTCTGCAATGATGGATCTTCCGATACTTTTATCTATGCTCCGGTAATGGCACTTTGCCGTTTCGTTATCGTTGCCGTTTAAATGCTCATCGGTGTTGGAAAACGGCCCCGCTATCTTAAGTGTTGGAAGAAGTGCTTTTTGTGTAGAAGAAAAAGCGATAAACCTAAAGACTGTAAACCAATGGAACAAACGTAGTGGAACATGTGATAACAATCCCATTTAATTCTGTAGAATCTGGTGTATAATTTAGTTGAATACGGCGCCCTTTAACGTTGAATTGTGTCCCCCGAAGCCCGAGGTTCGAGGTTTTCCGAAACCGATTACAATATAATTCAAACTTTTTTCCTGCTCGAATCTGGAACTCGCTCAGAGTCCCCTATGCTTTCGACGCAAATATGGACGAATATTTTTGACTGGCATTAAGCCCGGAGACACGCCACAACCAGACCATGCTCGTTCGTGTTGGTTTTGTTGCCTATTATGACAGGTGAACAGACATAAATCACGCCCGTGTGACGGAAAATGCGAACACGCCAAGCCGGGCATGTGTCATGGACACAGCTCCCCGAACGATGGAGAGTGTGCTTTTTGTACGATCGAAGCAAACATCGTCCTGTTTTCGTCGCAAAACACTTGTGACGACCATTTCCGAATTGAATTTTCCATAATCTGTATCGAGTACCTTCCGGCAATCCGCGGTGCCGAGAGTGGGCCTTAACAACGTGAGCTGGATGGCGAACACCGAGTGCTTGTGCCTGTTGACCCCGAGGGATCGACGTGGGAGAAATTGAAAGAAAATTCAAAACTTCTGAAGGGCCGCTAGGTAAGAGGGTGCCAATACCGGCGTCTATTTGCACAGTTATTCAGATTGTTGTTGATTCATTCACCGTGCGCCGTGCGGCCTCGTTTCTGCTCGATTGTGCCCCGTGCGCGAAGATTGGTTCCACTTTGCGTTACATTATGTAGCATTAGTGGTGACGAATAAATAAAACGCAATTCATCACATGCTACATGTTGGACCCTTGCGGCACGACATAATAAGGTCGGATGCAGAGTTTGGTACGGTTTGAAAAGTCTAATCCTTTTCCAACAAGACGACGGTAAGACGGTGTGCCAAAAAGTCCTCTCGAATTATCGTACACGTGGTACCGGCAGGAACAGGGTCTAAGACGTGTGTGACAGCGGATATCGCACAACAAAACAGCGCACACACCGCACTGTCTTGGGCACTGCTGGTGGCGTGGCGACGAACCCCTGTTAAATCCTGGCCCGACAAAGTTGTCAAGCGACATGCGCGCTACCTAACACAGCCGACTGGCGCGTCCCGACACACTTACAAGGCTTTTCTCCAAATGAGCTTGTCGTTCACATCAATGAGAATTAAGCGACCGTTGGGGAAGTGAGCAGCCGCCGAAGCCACCGTGACCAGCCATTTCCACCGAAGATCCTCCAGATGGAGGCAAGCGACAAAAAAAGGAAGTAAACCTATCTGTCAAACGAGATTCGAAGGTATGCGAGCTTCGGTAAGCTTCTAATTGGATGCTTATGTCGTATAGTAATCCGCTCCTTCCCGTTTTCGCTCCATTGGGACCGGATTTGCTACACGTTTAATCCATTAGAATCCGTCGTGAGTGTGTATGGTACCGTTCGCTGCTCACTTCTGTGTTCGAATGTGTTAGTTTTTGAGGTCCATTCGCCCACCCTTTTTTCCGCCCATTCGATGGCGATAAGCCCGGAAACATGATATCTTTGCCCAGGAGTAACTTGATACTTTGTATGATGATTTCTTTGTCGACTGTTCGATACACTGGCGCTGGAGGAGTGAGAGTTGCCCAGCGCTTATGGCACTTGCCGGAAATATGGGCAAGCCAGGGACAGGGACACTGCTGTTATTCGATTTCTCTCGATGCCATGGGTGCCAGGTGTTTAAATTAACGCTCGTGGCAATTCTTGTTTTTTATGTTACTCATATTTTAAAACTTGCATTCTATGAACGTACTGCCGAAAGGAGGTCAAAGCCCACCATATTTCAGAGGAAAATGCTTTATATTTACCATAAATATTGATACAACCAGATCAGTGGTTGTGATTTGTGAACGGTGATTTAGCTGACCTTGTCAATATTTCAAAATCTTGATTCAAAATGTTAGCTTCACCCTGAACCTGGCTTCGTCCCGAATCGCGGGTTTTCTGCGAACTTGCGCCGACCCCATGACAATGCTCCCATTCGTTTTGGGGGGGATCGGTGGGGCCTAAATTATGCCGCATAAATCTGCACCGATAAAGATTGTTGAATATTTGGTCTATAAATTTCAATATGTTTCCCGTTTGCTGCGATTCACGAACGCGAATCGGATCCGGGCTCCGGCTCTTGGCACCGGTAGCGGTATGGCCGGTAGCGCGACAAAATAAATACTCTACCAACGCAATAACCGCAGGCGACCCACCATTGTTTGAAGAAGTTGGCCTTTTCCGGTGGGCTTTTCTGGTTTCCTCGCAGCCTACGCCAGCCACCCGGTAGCATACGGTTCGGATGTGGAAGAATTTATGATTGGCATTGGCATAAACGGCATCCGACGAATCACGATCGATCGCTTGAAGAAGGTGACCGAGGTCACCGGGCGTCCATGAGCGGATAAAAGACGCCAGCACCAGTGCGGCCAATTCCCCCCACTAATACGGAACGTACTCGTCCGAATTCAATTTATCTCCATTCAAGTACGGATTGCGCTCCGTGCGACCGGGCCAACCACTGCCACTTGAACACGTCCAGTGTGGTCCTTCTGCTTTAGCGGAATTTTGTTTTGGCGCCTTCTGGCCACGGTGGCCCAAGATGTTCCCAAGAACCGGAAGAGGTTCCCCCCCCTCCTGGCTGAATGCTAAATTCGAGCCGCACACATTTCTCGCTGGTTGCGGTTTTTGGGGCGTTTCGTTGCCTCATTCGCATTCCCGGCCGTGCGTGGCCGTAATCAAAATTCATCTTTATTAAATTGCTCCATTAATAAGATATTCCACTGGATCGAATTCAATTGGCTGGCTCCGTATGGTTGGCTCTGAGGTGGACCAGAGTGCCTCTAGAAACCGGAGGCACAGGCCATCAGCTGGCCAACCTTATGGGCGGATCTATTCGGACGCTCTCGAGCTTGGCAGCTTGTGGTCGAATAGCAATTTAAGCACTGCGCAGTGTGTCCCCTTCAAGTAGGCGTTTTTACCGTCGGCCAACTACCAAAAGTGGTCACCGGTCCTGCCAGGACCCCTTGCGCCTGTTCGTAGCTCTCGGAGCCAGAGTGTTTCAGCAATTGACAAAATTTCAATAAAAACACAACAACGGCACAGCATGTTTAATAAGTGAAGCGGCCATGCGTCCGACACAGGTGTGTCCTTCGAAGGAGTATTTAGTTCTTAGTTTTATCGATGTTACAAGAATGGGCCAGCCGAGTCGCCTCAGCCTGTTGTCACAGCATGGTTCCGACCGGGCACCATCCGATCCGCACGTGCTCACAGGCGTAGCGTACGGAATACGGAAAGCGGCCGAGCATAAATATAATCAGTGGCCGTAGGAGAACGAAGACTGCCGCTGGTCAGGCGGTCATTTAATATTTATAAGACTCTGCGGACCTGCCTGAAACCGGCCCCGTTCGTTCGGGTATTGTGAGAGTAAATAGCCTGTGTCTGCCGGTATCTGCCAGTGCCAGCAGCGACTGTGGAAACACAGAACTGATAGCATGCATTTGGCAGGAGGTCAGAAGATCACACGGGCCGTACGTGGGAGCTTTGGGAAAAGTTTGATTAATTTGGAGTAGCCAGAAAATGCCGCACTCATGCTCCTTCCGGGGCTTTCGCTAAAATAAGTGTTTCCGCGGAAGTTGAATAAGTCTTTAGGTTTCCTCCGAATATGGTTCCCTTTCATGTACTACAGGGAACAACATTCGCCTTTGGGTGAAAATTTACAATTTGCTGTACATATTTAGAGAAGTGGGGTTTGCTCCGAGTTTATGTTGCTCTGGTTTGGCTTTTGGCTGCAGAACACTTTCGAAAATCCGGCTCAAATCAGAAATGGCAAAGTGTGCAAAAAAGTTGGGTATGCATCAGTTTTCCATTTACGACACAGTCCTTGACTTCCAGATCAAGAATGAGGGCCCCAAGCTAACGGGCACCGGACGGGTTTCGCCCCCCGGTCCTCGAACTACTCTCCGGGATAAATCAATCAATATCCGTCTTGTGTGGATTCGACCAATCCAGCAACCCCGGGGCGACCGTGCCACACCGTGACTCGAACCGCATCTCATTGGTTTTTGGTTGAAAAATATGTAAAGTGTGCTTGTTTTTCACCACTCATCCGCACAGCTCATCCATCATGCCGTGTCTGGGGGCGAGCCCCGGGGACCCAGAACACGCACACACGCGTCGTACGTAGGCGCTACACACGCAACCCGTGTTTACATACGCTCGGTACGCCCGCCGGAAGCGGGAGCTGGCGGAAGTTTTGAAGCATCACATCGTGAAGTGGGCCCGACATCGTGTTGAGGACGGATGGACGTCACGTAGCAACGATTCGAGCCCGACGGAACGGGCAGTTCAGTCCTGCTGGCCGCCTGCGCCAGACGTCGAACCGGGGCAGGAAGTGTCAAGTCACGGCGTGCGAAACAATTTGGCGCCTCCCGGTCCACAGGCCACAGGGACTGGACTCTGTTTGTCCTGCCGGAGTCTGCCGGACCGCCGATTGGCAAATGAGTTCTGGTAATACACAGAGAGCGGGGATGTGCGTGAAAAGGATAAGACGTCCCGGGCAAACAAATCGGAATCGGCCAGGCCCTGTCATGGCCCCCCCACGCCCGCCCCCAGGGGCCACAGATTGAGTGCTCCACCGAGTGGGGACGGCGAAGATTTATTGATCAATCAAACAAATGATTAATTGTTGCCGGAAACTGTCAGTTACGGGCAAATGCGTTCCACCATCGCGCGGACTCATGGCCTGGCATGGTGGCCGAGGTGGGGACGAAGTTTCCTTCCGCCAGAGGCCATCGGGCGAGCGTGTGCGTGAGGGGATCGCCCACCGAAGCACTCGAGATATTTGGAAATTTAATTTATAGAGCTAATAAGATGAGACGTCACATTGGCCCCGTTAGCTACGGCACGTTGCCGGCCAGGATTCCCGGCCAGTACCCGAAAGAATCTCACGCCCAGGACCCTTAATGTGCGCACGTATATGTGTGAGTGTGCGTGTGTTTATACCGCACGTCGGATTAGGTGCTGGCTCATCAAAGCCCTGGCAGTACCACGCGTGGCACCGAATGGCGGGTGTATAATTAATGGCGGGTTTTATGTGTGTTATGATGCCCCGGGACATGACGGAAAACGGAAGCGAGCTCCAGCCACACGACAACCTTCGTCAGCTCCGTTCGTGAGATGTCACCGTGTAAAAGACACATTTCTTCGCGAAACGTGGGTCGAAGGCTTTTAGTGGGGGACCACCCCGGACTATGCTGCTGCTGGCGATGTCCCCTGGCGATTAATACGTTTCCATTGATTTATTGTGGGCTCCGGCGACGGTAAAGGGTAAGGCGGCCTCCTTTTCTGGTGCGACGGGCATCGAGAATCGTGCCGAGCGGCATCCATCACCCCGCACCCCAGGACTCCGATGGAGCTAATTTTATTTGTTCGGTATGATTTGAAATACTGTCCCGGGTTTTTGGGGTCCGCCCGTGGGTCGTCTCTCGTTCGACTGTCAACTTGTTACCGTCCCCGGGCGTTGCGTTGTTGATTGCTTAGAATCCTTGCCCTATTCAATGTCTAATAAATATTGGAGCCGTTCCGCAAATCGTTGCCCTTTCGCTACGGTTAATAAAGTACGGCGTGTTTTCCCCCAAACGATTACGCTGCGCGATCGACCGTTTCACTTCGTTTTTCTTTTAACGGTGCTTAATCTAAAATTCGCACAAAAAAATAGGACCGCAAATCAACGTGCTGGCCGTGGCTGAATTTCGAAAAACATTACGGTTTCTGAGATCAAAGATAGCCCTGTCGGGGGTTTGCTACCTGCCAAAGTCGGCACGCTGCCAAAAGGTCGGCCGGGCATCGAAATGCAATGATTCATTGACTGGCAAAGCACACGTGTAACACGTGGGTCAATAAGTCCACACGATGGGTGCTGCTGCACTAGAGACACACATTATTTTTACAAAATCTTTCTACATTTGTGCAGAAGAATAAAGTGTTGATAAATCAGAGAGGACTATTTGGGCCTGGATTTTGCATCATGATGTGACAAGGGATAACACAGGAACCCACCACTAAATGCCAGAGTCTAACGGATAATCTTCTGGGCCCGACGAAAGCCACCTGAAGCGACCATAGACGCCAACATCAGCTGTGATTTAACGATTGTTGGTCGAAACGAACTTTTGGACTCATTGACTCGCACAGTACACACATACTCACACACATACACGTCAGTTTGAACATTCTCCGAAGAATGTTGTTCATTAAACGTGGATGCGAGCGCGGAAAACTCTCGGTTTTATTTTCCCGGCTCGGTCCGCTGCTTGCCACGTGCAGGAATTTCGTGAGTTGATTAGGAATCACCGGCATTTTAATGTCGATTGAAGAATGTGTGGCATCGGCCCGATGCCTCGCCTGGCCCCGGCCCGGCCCGCTGCGATGATTTCCGGGCTGCCCACGCCGGGCACCGTCGTCATTGGAATGAAATATATCCTGTGGTCGGTCTCGTGTGTCAAGGATTTTTTCAGCCTGCCTTTCGCGCTCTCTCTCTCTCTCTCTCTGTCGGTTTTTATCTGCCTCTCTTTCTGCTTTATTAGGAGTAGATTATGATTTCATTGGGGCCCAAGCCTCTGGTCCGGGAAGGGTCCGTCGGGATCGGACGGAAGAAAGCCGTAAAAAATACATGAAATGAACATGAGCTTCCGGCCATTTACGGGCGCGCGTTTCACGGGCACGGGCCCCCGGGGGTGCGCGCCTATCAAAAAAGGATTTCGGTTTTATTCGGGCTTCCCTAACCGCCCGCTGCGTACGGCTTCCCACCGTTTTTTATCCCCCCCGGGCCCGGGACGGAAGTGGTCAAATGTTGGTTGGGTCGGTACCGATTAAGCATGACGATGACGCGCGCGGACAGCGAACGATGTCCTTCCGTTGGTTTTTGTTTTTTTCCGGTTTTTGGTTTGCCCACTAACGGTGCGCGCGCGCCACAGAAGGTGGCGAAGGGGGGGATTTTGCACTCCAAACATAAGAAAAGACCCTCCGAGACTTTTGGGCGTGGTGATGATGGCCGGCCCAAGCGGCGCTCCGACGGGAAGCTGATGCTACGCGGAGCCCGTTTATTCTTTCGCCGTTCAGTGTGTGCCAAGTTTTCCGATGTCACAAAATCGATACGCTGGCCCGGGGAGCTGTGGGTTTGATGTATTAAAATATAATCTCCCGTTCTTGCCGGGGCCCGAGGAGCTCGAGATGATGAAACGCTCCAAACGTTTCTCTCCCGAGCATCGCGTGGTCGACCGAGCGAAGTGTCCCCGGTGCTCCCTGAAAATCTCATGAAATCGTCCTTTCCCTCCACACGCCCGTGGTGGTGGCCCGCCGGGTTCAGACCACTCGGCTCGGCGGTTTGTTTCATTCGGTTTGTTTGTCTTTCGTGTTTTGGCCACGCCACGAAAACATCCAAAGTGACACTTGGTAACGACACCGCTATGTGTGGGAGGGTGGGGGGGAGGAAGATCCTTTGTGTGCCTTTGGGGTTCCTTCTATTTTTGTCGCACTTTGGTGGGTCCACGTGAACCAGAAGCTTCCTAAGGGAGGCGATTCGCTGTCGCTACGCACCTTGCGTCGGGACGTAGATATTCAGATAGAGGCAGTCCTCTGATTGATTGCGCAGGTACGGCAGCAGACGGCGGAGGTACTCCAGCCGACCGCGCGGCATTCGCTCCAGGGCCGCCGTTTCGTTGTAGATGTCGGGAAGCCACTGCGGGCAGACGGGGCTGAACCTGGGGCGTCGGCGGTGAGCGCGTGGGGAAGGTGAGTAGAGAAATAAAAGAACATCCGGTTAGCAGTGCCGAAAACACCAGGAAACAGGATGTGCCGCCGATGCCGTCGGTTTTGGTTCGTTTTTTTCTTTTCCCCACACTGAGCGGCATTCGGCATCGGCTTCCGGAGCAATGAGCCGAGGTGTCTAACCTGTCCGCCTTCTTCACCCCCGACCACAGGGCGCCGGTGACCGGGGGCATGAAGCGCAGTATGCCGACCGGGGGCGACGCGTACGGGATGCCGCGGTACGCCTCGACCGGATCGAGGTGCCGCCCGTCCAGGTGCTCGATGGTGCCGGAAACGGCCCCGTACTTGGTGTGGACGACCCGCGAGCTCGTGGGCTTCTTGAGCGCCGGCTCGCCGTCGTCCAGGTGGTTGCCGCCGCCGGTGGGGCCGGCGGTGCGGATCGGCGCTACGAGCGAACACACGGCAAACACAACCACAACAATCATCACCGTGGCGGGCAGCATGATTATTTGATGCGTCGCGCCGTCGCTGCGTCGCCGCCGCCGACGTCGTTCTTGGGCTGTCGTTGCTGCCGCCGGGAGATGGCTGGCCACATCGCTAGCTGCACGCACCGCTCACACCACCCACCCGCCAGGGCACCGCCGCGAGCATGATTTCATAATCATATTTGCCGGGCGTCGCCTCTCTGGCCACACGCGTACACACGCTGTTACACTGTGAATTCTACACCGAAGAAGCTGTTTAGCTGGATAGACGAATTACTTCCGCAGCCCAGCCCGCTCACTCTCACGCCCCGTGCGGTCGCAAACCCCAAAACGGCTTTCAACACCCGTCCAAACCACTCTGCGGTCACATCCTTGCGGAGCACTAACGAACACCGTTATTCTGCTCGGTGAGCTCACACACGCAGCACGCTATTCACAGTTTGGTAACACGGATTTCTTTCCCAAGAACGGCTTGAACTCCTTTCAAGGATTCGCCCACTATTGAGGCCGTGGTTCGGGCACCGACCTCGCTGGCTCATCGATGACGTTAGGGCGCAGAACTTCCTGTCTCTTTGAAGGAAGTGCCATTTTTCTCACCAACCCACACACACACACACATGCCCGATGGCCACTTTAATGCCGCCCCTGATTCGACGGCTACTTCACACCACTTCACACGGAACGATGACCGATCCGGATCGGTTGCATCCGGATCAATACCTCGAAGTGTCCCCGAGTTGACCGCCGGTGGGCCGATAATCCGATCCCCAACCCTATCCGTAACCTCCGTAGGTTTGTATCCAGCCTCCAGTAATCCTCGGTGTCACGGGTGCCATCGCACGGTCGCGCAGCGAACCACGAAGCACTAATCACAAGCTTCGCGACGCAACCGATGCACCGTCGTTCGGTCCCGCCAGGCGTCGGCCACGACTGGCGACTGGCGC
The DNA here is from genome assembly GCF_943735745.2 of Anopheles bellator. Classification (NCBI taxonomy): domain Eukaryota; kingdom Metazoa; phylum Arthropoda; class Insecta; order Diptera; family Culicidae; genus Anopheles; species Anopheles bellator. Next base: position 38,857,577 of record NC_071286.1, read on the forward strand.
CTCATGCTGATTGCCCCCGCGGCTCGCGACCCCCGCTTGATTCCTGCCGTCGGTCGCCGTCGGTCTGCTAACGACAATAATTTGGCTCCATTCACAACAAACGGCACCAGCAGGCGATCCGCATCGACAGCTCCGAGCGGAGTACTTTTTATGCCGCACGGGACATCACCACCGTCATCGCCATCAGCCACGAGCGACGACGACGACGTAATCACCACCCGATGGAGGCGCCCGGTCCCGCACGGACAGCAATGCCGATAATTGCTCGTCCTTCCGCTGGAAAAGCGGCACGCTCTCGCCGTGCTTTCACTTGTGTCACACCCACGCACGCACCCACACGCCTTCACGGTGCCGTGCCGTCGTCACTGACCACCACTGTTTGCAGATGATTAGTACGGTGTCCTGCGACGGGAGCCACGGGGCAACACCCACACGGCACAACCATGGGTGCGGGTGGTCCAGGGGGACCAGGCGGGGGAGGCTGTATCGAGGTGCGTAAGGTGTATCCGTTAGTATCCGACCGTGGGGCGATCCCGAACCCGAACTCTGACCGAACGTGTGCCTGTGTGCTCGATGCCGTCTCGTGTTCCAACTCCGACTGACGGTCCGTGCTCTAGTTACGCGGATGGCATCGCACACAGGCGCGAGCCGGCGAAAGGTCTACGCCCTCTGCCGGTCGGTACGGCACTCGCCGTTGGCCGTTCGGCGCATGTCCGGTGTGGCTGCGAGGTCGTATAGGACCTCGCAGCAGCATGCCGAGCGCAGCTGAGTGACTTTTCAGCTGTTCCGTGAGAGGCACGGGCACCGACAAAACGGGGGTTGCCATAAACCGGGCAGGGCTGGGCCGGACTCTGTTTCGCCGAAAGTGTAACGGATGTTTTTGAATATTTAAACCACAAGTGAATTTTGCGCACAGTGACAGTGGTGTGATCGACAGAGCTGGAGGTGGCTTAACGGACAGTGGAAGTGAATGAAAGTGGAAGTCGGTCCGTTCTTGAAGATTCAATGGTGCAATCTGATATTATCATGTTCTTCGGAGCAGTGAGTTTCGTGTTCTGTTCTGAATCGGTTGCTTCATTCGGCTTTGTTTGTTTTTATTTATCGTTCATATGTTTAAGCTGTTTTAAAGTTTGTATTATCGATGCGTTTCATGTATTTGTGATTCCGTTTTGTACTGAAATATATTAAACTATATAATATCGTCTCAGCGGTATATAATACCAAATATTAACTATTTAAACCATTTGGCGACCTTGTTTTGAAAAATAGTGTTAAAACTAGGAACACATAATCCTTTTGCCCATGCGTTTCCATTACAATGCCGTGACATCCTGTATACACTTGTTTGCCCTTTTTGCTTTTATTGTGTCGTTAAAATAAAAACGTAAATGATTGAATTGATCTCCAAAGTGATAAATCAGTTTTTGCGTCCTGTTCTTTGGTTTTAGTTAGCATCTGGCATCCTATTTGCAATCCAGGCTTGTAATACAGATGCTTTTTGAGACTTGAGTACACTTTTCTTTAAACTTGGGTACTGTAACACATGGTCTTAAAAGTCCCGGCCCAAACAACGAAAACATGGTTTTTTGCTCAAAACTGGCTATTTCATCAACCTAAATGCTTTCAAGAGCCACGCAATAATTACAGGTCATTCTAACATTTCAATACCACTTTTGTAGAATGATCTTTATCCTTTTCCTCAAAAGAGGCTTCAGTTTGGCTGTGGCTGGTTGGGTTTGGCTGTGTGTAGATCAAAACCCAGCTGTGCGTAAATGGTTTAAAACTGTTAGATCGTTGATCTTTAGCTCCTAGGCGATGCTCTGATTTCCAACATGCCGATTGTAGTGTATGTATTAGTATAAGCATTCCGTGTAACCGAACGACCGAACAACCGAAAGACAGTCTAGTCGCGAACGTCTAAGATGCAACACCGATCAATTTTAATTATTTCTGTGATTTTATCTTTATTTTCAACTACTGGTCTGCCTGGGTGAGTTGCATCTTTACCATAACAAATAACTAAAACGCGTTGACGAAACCAAAATTGTACATAGTTAGCTGTTACAGTATCGGCACCATAAACACCATCCACAATTTCCACGGTCTGGCTTGAATTTTCGCCATATTAAAGAAAAACTGTACAGTGCACTTAATTTTCTCCCAATAGACTTCCGTAACACCCTGCAACTCACAACTGAATGGAACAAACAAAAAACATTTTTTTTAGTGTGAAATGTCATCTTCACAGCGAGCATAAATTTGAGATATCGATCAATACAGCTACAATAGAGGAAGTTATGCATTTTTTAGCCAACCTTATTTGAATAATACACCATGCACATTCCAAAATGCCGAGGCCGATTGTTGTGCTTTCTAACGCTTTGGACTAAGTTCAACAGCTGCTCTCCACTCAGATGACGATCGTTTTGATTGAAGTCATGGATCCATGTTTCATCCACTGTCACATATGGACACCAAAATCCTGTTTATCACGTTTGAAAATGGCCAAACATTGCTCAGATTCATCAACACGGTCTTGTTATTTTTGTCAACAGTGTGCAAAAGGGACAGCCACTTAGAACAGAGCTTTCTGATATCGTGAGGTAACTAACGACTTCACTTTTCGATCATTAAAAACTATTTTGTGAATTTTTAATATTTTCTGGTCTTATCGCTTTATTTGGACGACCACTGAGTTCTGTATCATCGTGGTCTCTACGACCACGTTTGAAGTGAGCAAACGAACGTTTTATTGTTGTTTCTGATAGAGCGGATTCGTAACAACACTTTTCAACTATTGCTGCGCTTGAACGGAATTTTTATCACGAAGCAGCAGTTAGACATTACAACACGAAATTGATTTTTATCCACTGGTTTGAAAATAACAGAATTGGTCACAAACTTATGAGTAGAATATTACAAAATTTTGACAGCTTCGTTTTGAAGGTTAATACTAACTAAAAAAAGCGGTAAATGCAATAGCGCCATCTAAGTGTTAGGCTCGAGACTTTCCAGCCCATGTGTTACAACGTGCACATTATAATGATCATTGATTTAAAACAAGGACATAATACTATTTCTGAAATTTCATTTCGAGTTTTATTTCCCTCAGACCACGCCACCGTGCTGAGTGCTGAGTTGGACGTGGAAATATTTCAAAGTTTGTCACCGCGCGCAAATTGTGACGCGCCAACGCGTGTCACGACAGCACGCGCAGCATGCGGATGGCGTGAAATAGATTGACACTGAACGGCGCATCCCGACGGCTGCGGCGTAAGTCAGTCTGTGAGCGATCGTGGCGTTGTCAGCACGCGCACCCGCACGGGACCGAAGATCCTCGCGCACCGAGTGTCCACCCCGACAGGAGCGACATTCCTCGCGCAGTGTCGCCGAGTAAAATAAGAAAAAAACACGAGAAAGCATAGAAACAATCTTAAGCGAACACAACATAAATTCCGACAACCGAAGTACGACGACGACGACAACGACGACGGTGTGTAAAAATATTTCTCTTCTTTCCGCGACCTTGCGGCGAAGGAAAACGAAACGAACTGAAAATTTCAAAAAAATCCCATTGTGCGTGCCCGCGTGAGTGTGTGTTGTTAGTGCTCCCAACGTGGTTAAAGTGAACGGAAAAGGTAGAATTTCAAAAAACGATCGGGGCGCGTTCAGCATCGCGTGAATCATAATCTTCCTGCGCCTGGGGAGCGATCGCTTGACGGTCGACCTTTTGGTGACATTTCGGGTATTTTACATTTGGCCGATCGCATTGTTCCGACTGCACGACCGGAACTGGATGAGTGGAGTGTGCTGAACAGTTTGAATATTTAAACACCTCGAGTGTAACCACGTGATACGATCGCCGACGTTTGGCGATTGGGCACAGCGCATCTGCTCGGCTGCATGCAAAAGGTCATCTCGGCTGAGGGCACGCCGTAGTAGGATCGGGTCCTAGCCTAGGTTCACTCACCTGGTGCACGGATCAGTTCGTGTGCACTTTCGCGCTACATAGTTATGCACGCCCTCCTCGTGCGTTTTGGGAGGAAGGCCGATGTGGGGCGCACAACGGGCACGCATAAGTAACGGCCGCCGACGACGACGACAACAAGCGGGCAAACGAGGGCGCACTATGGCAAAACAAGATCGGCCTCTTCCCTTACGGCGTGAGGCATTTTATAAATAACACACCAAACGATGTACGAGGAGGTGTCTTGGGTGTAGTTGTTGTTGTTTTTTTTCTTCTTTCCTTTCGAGTTCTCCCCAAGATGCTCATATTCCGAGAGCGCGCGCGTTAATGTGCGCTGCCGAGGGACGATCGCGCGCATCGCAACGCGGCGATGCACGACGGAAGAACCCACCTCGGAAGGCGGTCCGCATCCTCGGATGTGGCATCTGGTAGGCCAAAGTGAACGCACGCTGCTTGCGTGTGTGTTGCCAGTACACACCTTTTTGGCCTGGCAGCGTCCGTCCGTTGAACGCGCGTTTCGGGTTTGGGCTGCGCTAAATTTATAAAGTGTCACACCGTCAACTCCCCGATGCTCTTCGATGGTGCGGTATCGAAGCCGTGAAGACAACGCGGAACGGAACGGAACGATCGACTAGATCTCTTAGCAAAGTGGGAGAGAGAGAGAGCGATCGTAGCCGGATCGTCCGTGTCCGTGCGGCACGTAAGCGCGATGTACATATTGGGCCTCGGATGATGCCGGTTGGACACTAGGAAGTGGATTCGGGAAAGGAATCTCGGACGTAAAATGCTTTCTCGGTTCTCGGGCCCGGGCCGGGCTGCTCGATCCACGTGCTTGCCATCGGCCACCGGGCCATCACAGCACGCAAGTCAAAGGTCGATCCGCAGCCGACGTAACAATGAGGAATGCAATCACGCGGACGTCGTTTTGTTTTCCTGTCATCAACATCGAACGACCACTTTCACCACTGCGCACTGAAGGATGTATGTCGTTCAACAATCGCCGTCCGCAACGCAGCCCTGGCAGCCCGACCACGGTGACAATTATTTTTAGTTGCCCACTACAACTACTTTCGCTCGGTGCGATTGGTTTGTCAACAGAGGGAACTGGCTGCAACCACCACCACCACCACCACGGCCAAAGCCCAAATGTCGCAGCGCCCGGTTGGGTGGCTATCCCTGCGGTAGGCACGCTCATTGCGTGGCGCGAACAAGAGTTAGAGCGTTTTGCGTTGTGTTGAATGCACGCCCCGCCAAACTTTTACAGCTGCCCGGTTTTTCAGTGCGGTTCCCACAAGTTCTACAGCATAACGGCCGTCCTGCTAGGTGTTGAAGGTTAGGGAAGAAAGACCGGGTGACTAACGAGCAAAATATGCGGGAACCGGGAGATGCGGGAGATTACCGGTTGCTTTTGTGCTTCTTTTGTTACGGCTCCTCATTATTGACTAGAAGTGGCGGTGTGGAATTGTGAAAGGCTACGAAACGTGAAGGATTTCTTTCCATTGATGGTTTGACGGAACCGCACAAACATTTTTCAAACATTTTCCATATTGAAGTGTATAGAAATGTTAACGGAATGAGTTTCATAAAACTATTGCCAGAATCTCATTTCTAGTATGGAAGCCATACCATGTTTGTACCCAGGATTAAATATTTGCTCATGTAACCATTCTGTGGGTCTTTTTTGCTATTCATTATTTTATCTTTTGAACAATATTTTGGTCCAGTTTTTTGTTACACATATTACTTATGATCTAAGTGATGTGATGCCAGCCTATTTCGCAACTCCGCCAGCACGCTCAGACATATCAACGAAAGAGAGTTAAATGATCGAAAATATTTGCTGGATGTAGCAAGAAACTAAACCATCAATTTTTGAAATTTATTTAAAGTGATTTCATGTTTTAAAATGGATAATTAACACTAGATATACGAGTCATTTTGACTGGCCTGGTATTATACAATGGTGAGCCATATAAGATATACTTCTTTTAGATGCTTAAACTTTTACTGGAAAGGTGCATTCAAGACATTTTTTTATGAAAAATAATTTTGCTTGCAGAAAATTGCAAAATATGAAAAGGTCTTCCACTTGAACGTCACGATATTTAAAAGCTATGACTCACGACCTCGATGACTCTGTTAATGTTAATGGCTATGTTAATTGGCAGAATTGTCGTTTTTGGGATCAGAAAACCCACACGTCGTACAACAGAAGCCAATGCACCCAAAACAAGTGACTGTTCAGTGCGGATTTTGGTCCGCCGGAATCGTCGACAGCATACGCTACCGTGCAATGTTGACTGATTGGTTCTTTAGCGAAATTGAAGATGAGAACTTGGATGACATTTGGTTAAAACAGAACGGGGCTATCTGCCTTACAACGACAGCCACGATCCATTGATTGCGCCGCATCTTCGGACAGCGAATAATCAGCAGAAATGCTGTTTTGAATTGCGCGAATAATCAGCAGAAATGCTGTTGTGAATTGACCTCCAAAGAGTTGCGATCTGACACCATTGGACTGTTGGGGATCGGCGAAAGATAACAAACCAGCAACTATTGGCGACCGAAATTCACATTACCGAGATAGGACCACAGATAATCGAAAATGTACTCAAAAATAGGTCGAAATAGGCAGTGAAGCCAGCCGTGGTGACCAACATTTGACATTTGACCAACATTGTTTTTCATAAAAAATGGCATGAATTAACTTTTTTGATAAAAGTTCAAACATTGAAAAATATTTAGCCGTCTTTGTTTTATAGCCAAATGAAAAAGTGTATCATATATGGCTCACCCTCACCCTATTGAAAACGGTGGCAGATCTAGTGTTAAAAGTATTCACAACAGTATCGTAGATGTTTGATAATAAAATTTTCCAAACGAAACTAAACAACCCGCTTTTGAACTCCATTTTCATAATAACGATTTTGAAGATTTATATTTTCGTCCAAAGTATGAACTTATAATATAATGTTGTTAAATTATAAACTTTGTACCGAGTACTTATGTCTAGTAGATGACTGGACAGCCTAACTAGCCTAATGACTTTATAGTTATGAAAACATGTTAATTCATCATCATAAAATTGTTAAGAGTTTGTAACCTCTTTGTTGAAGTCTTTCGGCGTTAAACTTTTTACAATCTTACCCGCATTATAAGCAAGGAGTTTGCTTAGGGCAATTCGCACTGAAATCAAGGACTTACGAATCGAAAGCCCCTCACGGTATGCGTTGATTGCTCGAACTGTATGCATGCCAAATGACCAACCACACTGGTCTGCAAAACGGCAAAACCCGGTGAAAACATTGTACCGTAAGGTCAGAGGTAATCATCCTGATGCGTTCCCCCTTGATGCGTACCGTTGATGGGCGGCAGCATGAATGAATGATGGAACGTTTCAATCACGTCTGCCGATAATTTTAGACCATCAAACAACCGTGGGGGGAACATGGTCCGAACGAACCGGGCGGAAGAATCTCCCCGCATGCCTGGTGCTGGCGAAATGCTAACGCGAACCACACGCCTAGGAATCGTGTAGCCACGGACATTGCTCGAACGCATAGCACGAACGTTTCACCATTAGTTGATGATCGCCAACCTAGCGGGAGCGTGGAGGTGGCCGGTGGCGGGGAAGGTGGAAGCCATTATTTTTACATTTCTCATACTTCCGACAAATAGACGCGCAGCGAACAGATGTTGGCATTCCCATGCCCCGTGAGCCACGCCAGGCGAGCGTCTTGTGGGGCGAAAGCCAAGCGAACGACACAGGACAAGACATGATCCGAAATCGGAATGGTTTTGGATTTCCGTTCAGTGCAGCGGGATGGGCTGTTGGTGCGGTAACCCCGCTCCTGGGTGGATTCCCTGCCGCGAAGGGCTGGACCGATTTTGCACCGAACACTGACAAACTACCGAAAGGTTACGGGGGATATTAATGACCAACTAATAGCACCGACAACTAGTGGTCCTGCAGATGACGGGCCCATTCGATTCGGTCGATGAAACGGATCGCACATGGATGCCGACTGGCAAATGCCTCCGGTTCACGGAAGCAGATGATAGCAGACGCACGCATTAATTAGCCGCCCGTCTAGCCGGATCGTCATATCTGGTCTGGTCTGGCTGGGCGACATCTTTCGTTCGAACCATTTTTTTTCTCGCTCCGGTAAGGTCCACCGATGGCCGGAGTCCTGTCCCCCGGGTTGCAGGGGCCCAAAGTGATCGCAATGTCCGAGTGGGTAACGTTACTTCCGCCCATTAGGAGCATCTGGCAAGTTGGGGCGTTCTTTTCGCTGCACCGTCGCCATCGCGGCACGGGCCAGAATGTCACTTTGCGACTCTGTGTGTGCCTGTGTGTGCCTCGGTTTTTGGCCCCCTCCTCCCCCCTCTCTTCCTCCCCCCTCAGAAGTGTGCCGAACGCCGAGCGGAATGATGAGCATGCAGCACGTGCGTGCATATCTGCAACCGTGCTAATCCCATAAAAAGTTCCCAACTCCCCAAATGACGCATATGGTTGCCGGGGACTTGGAACTGCTGCTGATTGGGCATCTGCCGCATCTGCTGTCCGGGCAGCTGCATATGGTTCTGCAGTTTGCACTCCCGAAACCCGGAATGGAGAACCGTCGGAACGACTCCCAGAAGCGTTTTGCCATTTTCTTGTCGTTGTGGTTTTTTGTGTTGCTTTTTCTTACATCCCTACATCTGCATCCTCGTGGCGGGATTCTCGCGTGCCAATCAACTCCGAATGCATCGTTGCGCTCCCTCGGAACCCACATTCGCCCTGCGGTAATTAAAGGAACAACAGTGCACAATCACAACGCAATGCACTTGCGCTCCAGCGCGGGACGTTTCTTGGAGGACCAGTGAGAAGTAGGCAAGGCCCGGTCTGCTCCGCAAAACACGTATATTGCCGCCAGGGGACACGGACCTCGTGGCGGGTCTTACACCGCACCAGGTACCGTGCGGCCGGGGCAGCAAACCGGAGACGAATGGTACCTCCGGGACTTCTTCGACTGCCTCGACGGACAGCACAGGGCGGGAAGGACGGGAACAGATGTTTCTCGCGTGGCTAGCTACCAACGCCATCAACGGATGCCGGTACCGATGTACCGACGGTGTTTTTCCTTCACGCAGCCCGCAGCTGGGTTCGGGGAAGATGATGGATTTTGACGCGGAACGTTTCCAGCGGTGAAGAGTCCGATGCCGACGAAACAGGAATAGCGCATCCCGGGAAGGAGTTTAATTTTAGTCCTTCGCCCTGCGTTGGAAGGGGCCAGGGCCGGCCATCAATGAACCGGTCTCAGGTCCGCTCGGACGGGCCGAGCTCTCGTAATTAATTGCTCTCGACGGTAGTTTCGGGCCTAGCCTAGCGACACGCATTTGATCATGGATGAGAAATGGCCCCGCGCGCCTCCTCGAGCCGGGCCGGTTATCGTCGGTGACATTTGCCGGACATTTCCGTACGTACGAAACTCGTCGTACGGGGAAATTCGGTCACTCGAAAAATGCCAAGGCGGAAGTCCCGGACCGGCGAGACTCCAAGCATAGCTCGCTCCGGTCGATCGGAACGGTCGGACTTCTTAATTAATAAAGTTTCGTTGCGAGCGATGCCGGACAGAGAGAGAGAGAGAGAGAGAGTGTGGCGCTGATTTCCGGTCGGGAACCGCGCCGGGAAAAGTTGACCGGGGAAGCGGAGCCTGCCTGACGGTGTTGAGGTTCCTGGTGTTAATGTCTTTTTTGCAACTCTCGTTACCATCGGACCGAACTGTCCGGGACGGGTCGCGGCGCTAGGATGAGCTATGAGCGCTCCCGCCGGGCTGTGGCAATAAAACTCCAAGATTCGCCGGCAAGTTATGTGACCCCCGGGCGTATGCGGGGAGCGAAGAGCAGGCGTGTTCCGGTCCTTCTTACGCCTCGGCGGGGCACGGCACATGCACATGGTTAAGTATGTTTACTACACAACCGTCCGGTTGGTTGGCCGGAGCGCCGCCGGAGATCGGGCAACTCCGTGGACGGAAGGGCGGGGCAGACGGGTGGAATGTTTTTCTATTTATACCTGGCCGTGTCGGGGCGCGGTCGGGTAACCCCACAGCGCCGCATGCGGCACCAAGTGCGATAATCGGTGTTCCGCACCGACCGACGGACGAAGGCTGGCAACCGGCAATCGAGCTTCAAGTATTACGACCCCACGGAAAACACTCGGAAGTAATTGAAATAAGTCCACCTCAAATCAATTGATGCACCCCGATCGGGATGCGTCTGAGTAGCAATAAATAATTACGAGCTGCAAAACTTTGAAACCGGCGAGCGAGTGAAGAGTTTTCCGGGGTTTTTATGGACGATTAAACGGGACTCAAAATGAGCAGAGTTTGCCGAGCGAGCGTAACTACTGTTGAAAGTGTGTTACTTAGCAACGAAGAACCACTTTTCGGGCTTGGTGTTTCTATTTTGCACCGCGTTCAACTCGTTTTACGTTCTCGTTTACTTTCATAACTCGTGTGGTTAATATTTATAAATACTATTCAAATATTGTTCAAAAAGTATCCGGAGTGTTCTTTGAAAAATTATTAATTTTTTCATGAATATCCTTTTTGTCCCCGCCAAAGTAATTTCCATCAGATAGTATACACTTGTGCCAACGTTCCCAATACGCGAATCACATAAAAAAATCATATTTTGTGATTTTGTTCCTCTCCATCGATTTTGTCTTTCATCTTCTCAATCGTAGTGTAGCGTCGTCCTTTAAAAAATAAGTCACAGGGGGCATAATCTGGAAAATACGGTTCCAGTGGCAGTACATCTATGCCTACATTTGCTCCAACGTTTGAAACGGTCCCAAAAGTTTGTTTTGGTAGTAGCCTTCAACTCATTGTACGTTTCGGCTTCTATCTCAACTGTTGACTGTAGGAGATGTCCACGGAGCGTCCTCTTGAGTTTGGCTTGCGTCGTGAGGCAAAAATCAAAATTGGTCTCTCCACAAATCAGATCTTTTTTTTGACTCACAGCATCACGCAAACGACACATAACTCTGAAATATAATTCAACTGGTAATCAAATCCTCCAATAATGGATTTCCCGTTTTTGTTTGGTCACAGCAGTACACTATAACGTCCAACAAAGCCTATTATTTTTGTGTGAATCAAAATGTCTTCCTTTGTTTTCCTGGGGATGACTTTATTATTTTATTTTTGTTAATCTTAGATGTATTATGACTTTTTTAATTGTTTGACATAATATTGCGACGACCTCATGGAACTCAAAATTGTTGCACCGGACACAATGACCCGTTACTGGCTCTCTGTCTTAAATTTTACTTAAATATTCCTTAATAAGTTTCGTAGAGTTTGAGTTCTCATGTCCTCTTAGTGACTGTTTCTTTCATGTAAATGTAAATGTAAATGTATTCATTAATTCGAATCTCGTGTATCCGTTAATGGATAGATAGTGAATATGAACTTGACGTGAACTGAAACTTCATCTGTTAATCGCTGCCGAATCCATACCACGTTAGCTATGGCCTTTTTCTCCAACTCCATGCAAAACAATGGCAGTTTCTCGGGTTTACTAATATAGCTAGTAATCGTTAATTCACTGTTAACATCTAATGTTGGAATGTAATGTTTTCTCACTGTAACCGCTGTTAGTTAGGGAAGGAAATTCCTTGTAAGAACTGCGGATGGTTGCTCCTGTAGGTGTTGTTTTAACGATTAGCAAACATCATTACCTCCATGTCCCTTTATTAGATCCGTTAGAGCGTGATACTCAGCCGACGAGGTCCCACCACCGATAACCTTCCTCGTTTCTGGGTACGACTGGGTGTAACGTTCGCAGTAATTGAATATAACATCTTAATATTTTCCGTGCCAAACAAACGACTTAATCATCGGCAGCATCGGTTTGCCGGCGGTCCCGGCCCGGCGGCCAAGTATATGACCGCATCGTGCGGTTCAGCGAAAAATAGCTTTATTCATCCAACATTCCTCGGTGAAGCCGCCCTAATTGCATCAGCGCCAAAGAATGTCCGCACGGGGCCGTTTCGGGACCGGCGGATTGCTGGTGTTGCTTCCGAGAGAAAGTGTCCCTCCCTGGCAATTGCGGGGATGCCGGCGAACGTGGCGGCGGATGGCGGACACTTTATTTCTACCCGTTTGACCCGCTCGGTGCCGGCGATTGACCGACCAACACACTCCAACGGAGTGTGTCCTTCGCCATAATCCTGTTGCCGATCGGGCCGAAACTATTAATTTATCAAAACAAACGTCACGCGGCCGTGCGGGGGCCACGTGCTCGCTAACATCAAAGCATCCCGGCTGGACGACAACATAGTTGGGCGGGCCCGGGATGTGCCGATAGATCTTCGGGTCCGGCTTTATGGATTGCAACCGAACTGTTAAATGAGTTGTTTTTCCGGGCGATGAAATTAATACACTTCTCGCGCAGCGCGCGAATTCGGGAGATGAAACACGCGCCAGTCATCGGCAATCGGTGGTATATGGTGGACATTAAACGCACCTAAACCGGGAAGGGTTGTCGGATCGATGGAGGGTGTTCTGCAAAGCTTCTACGCAATACTACTCCGGCCCCCGGCATGCTGTTGCTGGCGCGTCGGCTTAAAAATAGTCCCCACACGCTCGATGTGACCAATTCTTTTTCTTTCCCCCATTTTTATTTTGGGTTGTCTTCGGCCGGGTTTTTAATATCTTCGCCCTCACTACTTTGCTTTCAATTTTAGCGACCGTTTCCCCGCACGACCGGCCCACCCCGCCCGTCGGTTTTGTTTATCGCTTGCCACACGTCAAACGTCGCGAGCGCCATTAGCCACCGCCCGCATGCTCACTTACGGCCGCCGTGGCGTAAACATCGGATTGGGGATGCTTTATGCTGCGACGCGCCCAGAGCGGGGTATGTTTTGCCTCTGGGAGACGCGCGTTTCGCGGCCGCCCATCGCCGCCATGTTTGACTTCTTAAGAAAACGGGGCTCAAACGGGGTGGATTATCATGTTGTGTCATCTGAGGTTTGGAGCTCTTCCCGCCGTTGCCCGCCTGACTGTCCGAGGATTGTCACCTTTCTCGCATGCCGCGGTCCTGCCGAGCGCTCGCGTATGTTCGCGTATTGTTATCGTTCTTTCTCTTTCCGCCCTCAGCAGGTTTGCCCGGCCGAACAGCTGCGACAGCAATAAAAACAAAATTAAAACGATCGCCTTCCGAAGCGATCGTGCACGATCGCGGTGACGGAATTGTGTGACGGTCTGGCAGTGTTCGTGAACGGTCGTGCAGTGTGCCGTGAGTGATCGTCACGTGCGGTGCGTTCCCGTGCGTGCGTGCGACAGTGGAGAACGCAGTCGATGCCGTGTGTGGTTGAGGGTCGATGTCACCGCAGGATTGTGTTGCTCAGGAATTCGACCATCCTTCGGGGTTTGAAGTCCGGCGAGTGATGCGTCTGGTGTAACCTCATTCGTGACTCTGTGTGCAAAGTGATTTCGTTACTCCATCCATGGTAAACAGTGAAAGCGGAACGCCGCAATGAGCAAGTTTCTCGCGGTGCTGTCACTCGTGCTGGTGGTCTCGGTCAGGCGATGCCACCAGCAGGTTGAGACCATTCTCGACAGCAGCGAGTACGACGATCTGGGGATGCCGGCCACCGGCCAACCAGCGCAACGCAAGCCTCAGGTCGCCGGTTTCCTGGCGAGCGACGGTAGCGACCTCTACCCGCCCGCAATGGCCAACGATGGGCCGTCGGTACCGAATCAACGCCCGTCGATGTCAACCTACGGCCAGAATCCGTTCCTGGCGCGGCCCGACTTCTACCGGAAGCCACACGGCTCAGTCCGCATCCCGCAAACGACGCCTCAACAGCAGCAGCAGCAGCAAGGATACGATCCGCGCGATGGAACCCCCTATACCCGGGATATTGCCGTCAAGCAGGGGATCCTGCGCGGAACCGTGCGTGTTATGCACCCGCAGTCGGGGCTGAAGAATGTCGACCAGTACCTTGGCATACCGTACGCGGAGGCACCGGTCGGATCGCGCCGCTTCATGCCGCCGGGTGCCCCGATCCCGTGGAACGGGCTCAAGATGGCCACGAAACTGTCGCCGGTGTGCCCCCAGAACTTGCCCAGCTTGAGCAACACGAACAACAACTACTCGAAGGGGCGCTACGATCAGATCAAGCGGCTGCTGCCGTACCTGAAGGTGGAGAGCGAAGACTGCCTCTACCTGAACCTCTACGTTCCCAGCTACGGTAAGTTGCCACTGTCCGATCCGATCCTACGTGCGAAGTCCGACGCACGGCAAGCCGTATCCAGGGGATGTCCTTGAGAGCGTGTGTGGACGTAACCGTTGCGCCGTTGCGCGGAAAAGTGGCGCCAACAAATTTTCTCGCCACCGAGTCCGACGCGATTTGACAGAAGGCCAACACGGGTGGGGGCAACTGAATCCGATCGCCCGATGCTCTTGGATCGGTTCCATATTTTATTCTCCGCTCGATGGGATTTCTTGTGTTAATTGGACCACCCGGCCATTAGGGCACATTTTTTGATTAATCTTTTCACTTTCGGGGCGAACCATCCGAAGGGCGGTGTAGTGAGTAGGTCGACGACGATGAAACTGGGGGACTTTATTGGTGTTGCCTGGTCAAGCGCTTGACCTGGCTGCTATTAAAGTGTCGTCCTTCTCATTGTACTCCTTAAAGCATTGCTCAGTCCGGTAGTCTTCCCGTATCGGGGCTTGTCGCCATCGATATCGAGTTGTTCCCGATGTTCCTGCACTCTCTCAAGCCGAGTCCTTTCGGGAAGTTTAACGGAAAATCAACGTCAAGACTTTGCCATCGCCTCACTTGGCCGTTTTCGGAGAGCGCTTAAAATCTGGTGCAAGTTGTAACAGCCACACCGGTCGGTGGGTCGCCCATCGAACGGAAGCCACCTTCGGCGATGGGTTGTTGGGTGGGAAGGGAGGTTCGGGCTTGTTTTTCCACTCCACGGTAGTGCAGTTGCAGTTGCGTTGCAGGCTGCCAGAGCTGCCAGGCTGCTGCAGTCCGTCGACGCGCTGCTTCTATTTTGATCTTTCGGATGAAAATTTATGTCCGTATTATTTCGCCAGCAGTTGCAAAATGAAATTAATTTTCCCCGGCGCCCCAGGCTCCGCCGCCCCCCCCATGTCTGTCGCCTTGTCACTCGGTGCCCGGTGTTGGCGTTTGTCCGGCTGATGGGCTGACGGCGCCGGGAGCGGAGCGGAGAGAAAAGTGTGAACTTTTCAACACGGAAAGGAACCTGCATCGAAACACAGGAGCAAAAAAAAAAAATTAAGGGGAGAGTCATGCCCACCGGGCACTCTACCTTTGCGCCCGTAATGAGGTTGCGGGTTTGATGGCGCAAATGGTGCGCGCTGCGCGAGAAGCGCGCGCAAAATGGAATTAAAATAAATGAAAAACAACGCGCCACGGTCAATTTTATTACGACGTGCAAAATTCAATTACTGACCCGTTTTCGCTAAACGCGAAAACGATCGTGTGCGCGGCCCACACCGCGCGGGGGCACTCTCGGCTCTCGGCGGGGACGAGCAATTCGACGGGGAAACTGTTTAAAGTATGAATGAACATTGACAGGGCCAGAGCGTTGGTTGGTCCTTCTTTTTTTTTTTTGGGCGCAACGACGCTATGAGGACGCAACAATTTTCGTGGATGGAACTGCGCCAGACGATGGACGATGTGATTTATTGAAATACTCACTGCGAACGGTAGCGCGAAAATATTTTTATTGCATTTGGCAAAGTTTATATTCATTTGCTCGCTATTCTCTATTCTGGAGAAAACGGTGGTCCGCTTTGCAATAGGTGTAGAAGTTGAAAGTTTATTGGGTTGATGTTTTAGATGTTGCTGGCATACCTTTCTGAGTTTAACTTTAAACGCTAAAAAGTTTAATTTTACTCGACAAGAGCGTGTCAAACGACGACGGTGTTTCAGCGTATTAAACCTATCAACTTATCGACGATCGTTCTGGTGCAGTGAAAAGGTTTGAGGTCGAATTACAGAAGTTGTTGGATGCAGACCCAACCCAGTACAACAAACGGGCAGAAACGCTAAATGTGTCCCCAGAGCGATTTTCAAACGTTTAAAAGTGATGTGAAAGATCCTCAAACTCTTAAAATTCGTACAATATGAGGGAATTGTTGCTTTTATAACGACTCCAAAGCAAGTCGGTTTTCCATTGGATTACCACTGGCAATGAAAAATTGGATAGCTTTCATCTGGTTCACTGCCAAGTCAAAACGTTTCGATAGAAAGGCTCGGTTTGTTGGGACCTGGAGGATATGGTGTACCATGAGCTACTTTAACCAGTCGAAACGTTGAACATAGATCGCTACCGATAACAAATGATTGGTTTAAACTTTGAATTCGAATAAAAGGGACCAGGATGGGCCCAAGGAACCAGGCGTAGTACAGCATGACAAATGCACCGGCGCATACCTTTAAAGCCATGAAAAACGCTTTGAAAATTCTTGATTGGGAAACGTTATCGAACCCACTTTGTGTTCCAGACCTGACCCCATCAGAATATTGCCATTTTACTTCAATGACACATGCAGTTGCGGAGCAGCTTTTCGCTGCAATATAAAGATGTCGAAAAGTGTGTCGACGAATGGTTTTGGAAGAAACGAAAAAAGTCTTATTGAATCCGGAATCCGAAAAGGAATCCGCAATTGTCTGTGGCCGTTGGGCGAAATGTGTAATATCAAACGCGGACTGCTTCGAACAAAAATATGTTTAAATTCGCCTGAAGATTATGTGTTTTCGTCAACAAAAAAAACGCAGTCAACAAAAACAAAAAACAACAACAAAAACATGTGCGCAGTCAGCTTCGTTTGAAAAATCATCAGACATGCATTAAAACACATAAATAATAAATAAATGTGATAAATATGATACGAATTGCGAAATTAATAAATTATTTAATTATGTTAAATTAATTACGACTAATTATGTAATTAATTAGTAATTTGTACCTTTATGTCAAAGATTTATTTTTACTTACGAAGGCATGACGGTTAAGTTGCCTAATAGTTAGCGCCTACCCTCTTTTTGCCCCCAAGCATTGCTCACTCAAATAAGAGAAAAAAAAATTAGTAATAACCACTGTTTGGATTTAAAATTAGTTTTGGTTGTCATTAAATTGTGGCCAACCAAATTGACGCCATTGGTTGACTTTTGAACATGGCTAATGGTCAAATCAATGTCATGGTTTTGTGGAACTTCAAACGTCACTCAACATCCGATCCGAATGGACGCAAAAATTAATGCCCCGAACGAGCCTGTTCGAATGAAACCCGTCCGATGTTATAGGGGTAATGGGCTACAGTTTCCTGCACTTGCTACATTGTGGTCTGTAAACTTTTTGCCCATAAGCTGCCACGTCCCATGGACTACGGTGTTCGCTGCAATGTAGTGCTATGTTTTGGGAAATGCTTCTGTCGGTGTGCGTGCAACGCGATATCGGCAGGATCCGGAACGAGATTGGTGCTTCGGCCTTCGGTCGGTCACGGTGAAGGGCCTTCCGAGAACGGCGGGTAACTCAAAGGCACGCGCTGCATTTGTATCGAATTTCAATTAGGCCGATTGTGCACAGCCCAACACTTTCGACCGGCGGCGCTTTTCCGGGCCCCGTCCCCGCGATTGCATAATGTACTCCGCTGTAATGCTGTTATCCGATTTTCCAGATGGCATTGGACCGCAAGCTAAATACCCCGTCATTGTGTACATTCACGGCGAGTCGTACGAGTGGAACAGCGGCAACCCGTACGACGGGTCCATCCTGGCCAGCTACGGCCAGGTCATCGTGGTCACGCTAAACTTCCGGCTCGGCATACTCGGTGAGTCCCCTCGCCCTCCATCCCTGCCCATTCCCACTGAATGGTGTTCTCCGCGGCGCAGGTTTCATGAAGCCCGGCATCAGCGATCACACGACGAGCAACTTCGGGCTGCTGGACCAGATAGCGGCCCTGCAGTGGATCAAGGAGAACATCGGTGCGTTCGGTGGCGACGCGAAGCTGGTGACGGTGATGGGCCACGGGACGGGGGCGGCCTGCACCAACTTCCTGATGGTGTCGCCGGTCGCGAAGGGCCTGTTCCACCGCGCCATCCTGATGTCCGGCTCGGCCCTGTCCGACTGGGCGCTCACGCAGCACCCGCTGCAGTCCACGATGCAGGTCCTGCAGGGCCTGAACTGTCCGCTGAACGGCGACGGCGACGAGGTGACGGCGTGCCTGCGCCGCAAGCGCTACAGCGAGATCCTCGGCGTCAAGACGGCGTCGCCCCAGTTCTCCACCCGCTTCGGCCCGATCGTGGACGGGCTGGTCATCCCGAACATGCCGCACAAAGTTATGGGCCAGTACAGCGACATTTTCAGCGGGTAACGTCCGTCTCCGGCGTGATTTATCTCGACCGCAGCCCCCCCCGGCCCCGGCGGGATGATAAAATTATTAATTTTGATTTATTATTTTTCACGGCCACCCTCCCCCACACCAGATACGATCTGCTGTACGGCATGACCGAGCTCGAGTCCTATCACATCCTGAATGCGGTCGCGCTCACGTACGGCCTGCTGGAGAACGAGCGGGACAATTTATTGCGATTTTACATGCAAAATCGTTTCGAAATTCGACCGGACCTCGCGCTGGCCGCCACACTCCGAGAGTACGTACCGGGCACCGTCCACCCCCCTCCCACCCCGCAGTCCAGCCATGTGCATGTCCCGCCGGGCTGTGGGTTGGGAAATTAAATTAAAAAAAGCGGCTCAATTGACTGTCGGGGACAGCAACAGGGGAAGCCTTTTTCACATCTCGATCCCGTTTCGCTTTTTGCTGGTTGGCCGCGGCCTTTACAGATACACCGACATCTATATGGACCCGAACAAGGCGCTGGCGGACGAGCACCGGGACAATCTGCTGGAGATCCTGTCGGATGCCCGGGTCGCGTCCCCGATGGTCCAGACCGGGCTCTACCTGTCGAAGGTCAACCCGAAGTGCTACATGTACGTGTTCGGCCACAACAGCGAGGCGGGCGAGTATGGGCGGGTAAGTTTAGCGCGGCCACCGAACGCCGATTGCGCCAAACCAGGACGATGCCTAATTTGTGGCCCCATTTGTGTGGCGCGCGTGACGCGACACGCAGCTTTCGCAGAGCGTGGTCGGCGAAGACCTGGCGTACGTGTTTGGGGCCCCGCTGGGACAGGTGGGCCCGTTCCAGCACCACTACAACGCCCGCGAGCGGCTGTTCTCCGAGGCCATCATGAAGTACTTCAGCAACTTTGCCAAAACCGGGTAAGCAGGGTGCCGACGAAACGATGATGATAAATGTTTATAGCATTGAAATGAAAAACTAAATTTTATGCAAAGTATGTGCCATCGCTGGATATACATTTCTACCATCTCATCTGCAAAATCGTGGATTCGAGGCCGTTGCTCAGCAAATACGTGTCCCATCGATGAAAATAAATGATAATCGGAAGGGGCCAAGTCTTGTAAATACAGCGGGTGGCTAAGCAATTCCCAGCCAAGTGCTTTGATTGTATCTTGAACCTGTTTTGCTTTGTGTCCAGGTGCAATAATTTGGAACCAAGTTACCGCACAATGTCTTTTGGCCCATTCTGGTCTATTTTGAAATTGATCATTTGTTGTCAGTAAGGATCTGTACTTCACCTGGTCTTAGGAGCTTGTGATATACCACACTTTCCTGGTCCTATCAGACACAAAGCCTTGTCTTTTCGCCGAATCGAACTGGTCGTGCAGTTGTAGTTGATGGTTTTCCCGGACTGACTCATTTTTTTTCTCTTTAGGATTCTCAAAATGAGTCCACTTTGCATCCCAAATCACGATCTGATGGAGAACTGACTTCCTTTTGTACGTGGCGAGCAGAACATCACATTTGGTTTTTCGGTTTGCTCGCTGTCTTTCGTTCAGTTCGTGTGACACCTATTTTCCAATCTTCTGGATCTTTCCCATGGCCGTTGAACGTAGGGATTTGATATATTGGGACACATTCAACTGAGTCGCGAATTTTTGTTCCGTTTGCGTTTCATTTTCGTTCAAAAATTCTTGAACTTCAGCGTCCTCGAACATTTTTGGAGTTCTCCAACGCTTTGTGCGTTGTTTAGTCAAAATCTCCATTTTTACATTTTTTAAACCGCCTAACGCACTGCGATCTTCCAAAAGCAAGCTTTGACGAGAATTTGATGCGTTTTTGTAGCAGTTTTTTTCAGCAGGTGACAGAACAGTAATGATCTCTGCAAAACGTAATTTTCAGGCACAAAAGTCGACATGGTTTATTCTCTGCAAAGATAAGTTGCAAACTATTTTTTTTTCGACTAGGAGGAACAAATTAGCAGCTAGAGCCATCTGTTTAAAGGTTTCTTTTCATACTTATAGACCAGCTAAAGCACTGTGTCACTCTACTGAAAATACGAACTTAATTACCAGTGTCCATTAAGAATGTATGTAGGACTTTTGAACTAGCTGCAAATAGTAGTTTGGAAATCAGCGCATAGAGACTATTGCAAGCAGTTTCCCAACTAGTTTCACTCCTGGAAAGACCACTCTTGGTTATACGCTCCTTGATTTAAAGTAAACGACGCAACGAAAAGCTGGCATTAACGTACACTTTACGTCAGATCGATGCTACATCTAAATAGCGTTAAAATGGTGGGCATCTGAAAGCTGATAACATGATACGCTACGGTCCACGGATTCAATATCCGCACCGAAATCTGCCTGCAGGGCTGCTCAACTTCAATCCATTAAGTAATCAGTGAACGGTAGCCACGCTGATAAACAACTCGGTCGACCATGTAATCATTGCAAAAGGGGCCGAATGGGTCGTCTTCGGGATACGTGCCGAGCCATGCAGTCAGTCGCCCGTTTTGCCCGACACTCGATCGATATTCACTTGTTTATGCTTCGTGAACTGAAAGTTTCATCCCCGTCAGTTATGCCTCCCTGTAATGAACAAAGCTTTCGAGACGCCATTGCATCGGGTCTTGTGTTTCTAATCCCCGCCGTTTGAAACCTGTTTGTCTAAACTAACGGTGTGCGTGTAATTCCATACTCGACAGCAACCCGAAGGCACCGTGGAAGGATCTGTTTCTGAACCTCAACCCGGAGGACTGGTCGTACTACGACGTGGACTGGCCGGAGTACAACAGCGTCAACCAGAGCTACCTGCATATGGGCGTCACGCCCGTGGTCGGTCACCGGTACCGGCAGAAGTACATGAAGTTCTGGAACGAGGAGCTGCCGGAGGAGTTGAAGAAAATTACCACCTCCAAGTCGTACGCGCCGTACCCGGACTTTTTCAACCCGACGGCCGGTTTGGGTCGTGCTCGTGGCACCACGCCGAACCCGGAGTTTGTAACCGGTCACATCAACATGTACCCGCTCAAGGTCGAGGTCATGCGATCGACCGAGGACCCCTTCAAGGCGCTCGTCTACCGCATGAAGGATTCGGCCGCTACTTCGGTGCTGCCGGAGAAGGGCGCTCCAGGTCCGCAGGCCGCCAACGTGGAGCTGACGCAGCGCCATACCGAGAAGCAGCAATCGGCCAAGGAGCACCGCGAGGCCGCCGGGGCCGACGAGGATGGCAGTGCGGAGATTATGAAGAGTGAGTCCACCCTGACCATGCTGATAGCGGTGGCAATCGTGTTCCTGGTGTTCAACATTTTCGTCATCGTGGGATACGTCGTACGGCGCCATCTTGGAGCTACCGGAGCGGGTGGCCGCAAAGCGAAGCGCAAGTACGACGACGTGATGCTGGAGAGTGCTGCAGTGGTCATGTCCGGCGCGGTCACACTTTCCGAGAAGCCACTGGACGATGGTGGCCATCATCCGTTGCACCACGCACACCACCATCATCCGCACCACCATCATCATCACCATCATCAGCAGGGGCAGCAGCACGGTGGCTACGGTTTCGACGGCGATGGCCCGGCCGGGCGAAAGTCCAATTCGTACGAACCCGTGGCGAAGCAGTTGCTGAATCCCATTGCGGTGGATACAGTCGATTCGCACACCAAAGTGTACGACTGGATGGCCGGGTCCGGGTGTCGGATGGTGGAACCGGCGGCCGAAGCGCCTGCGGTACCACCGCACAAAATTAGCGTGGCCATCGATGCTACTCCTCAGGCGCGTAGCAATAGCGTCCTGCGGCAGGAACCCATCGAGATCACCAAAGCCAAGTCGTTCGAGTACAGCGATGGCGGCCCGGACTGTCTCGAAAGTCCCGACGAGGACGACGAGCGGCGGGCACTCGAAGGATCGTGCTCGTCGTCGACCAGTGCCAGCACCGGTTCGTCCTACTCGTCGGGCTCCTCGGTGGGAACGGCCGATCGTCACGGACCGCAGGCGGCAGGCTTCGGGACGGCTCCGGTTTACTACAACTACGCCCTGGACAAGGGTCCCCATCACCGAGGGGTGGACGTGGCGATTGGCGGTGAAGAGCAGGTCACCAGCTTCATCGAGCCCGCCGAGCGGATCGACAACGTGAACGTCACGTCGAGGGACGACAGCATCGAGAAGGATCCGCTGACGCCCGAGGAAGCGCTTCGGGTGATCCAGCGAAGGAACTTCCCCAAGGTGCTCCCGGACCATCCTCGGGGCGCAACGATCGCGGGTAACTCGGTGAAGCGACGCTCGTTACCGCCGCAGTCGCTTTACGCACCGCTCCACAGCACGCACAGTTTGCGCCGTGATCTGCCGCCCGGAGTCGGTGGCACGCTAGGAGGGCGCTTGGTGCCAGCACCGCCACCACGGATCTGCTCTACGCTCGGCCGACCGGCCACGGGACGTCAGCGGACGAGCCACAACTTCATCAGCTCACCACCGATCGTCGCCGAGGAACCGCCCGTGACCGAGGATCCACCGATCGCCCTCAACACGCTACACGTGGGACCGCTGCTGCCGACGCACCAGGAGAGCACCTACATGACGATGTCTCGCCAGAACTCGACGGAAGACGAACCGGTGCCGGGGTCACCGACCGGAGACTGCGATCTTGCGGAGGCACCGACCACGCCGGTCGACATTATTTGTATCGAGCATAAACCGGAAAGTCACTACAGCTACATCAGGCCTGCCGGACTGATGCGGACACCGTCGTCCTTTAAGTGTCCGGTCGAGCTGCGGTCGTCCCAGGGATCTCAGGCGGTCGGTGACGGTGAGGACGCTAAGGATACTCCACCACCGACACCGCTGCGAGACGGCCAGCTACCGGAACGGGACAAACTGAGCTCCGAATCGTCGGCCACCGACACGACGTCCGGTAGCACCGGCACGATAAAGAAGCTGTAAATGGGTCCGAGGAAACCGACGCCCATGGTCCAGGCCGCCGGACCGGCGTGGTTGTTTGTCATTCACTACGAGTTGCGAGTATTTAATTTAAGGATCACGTACACACGGACCATATCGTCCAGATATGCTCACAGGCCTTCTTCCACACGCAGACACACGCAGACACAAGCACACGCGCACATCCTCCGTCGGCCGGAGACGGCCAGCTGCGGGAGAACTCGGTACATAAGCGGTACGAAGATTCCATTTATTGATTACATTAATCCAGAAAACTAACTCAAGATTCGCGCGGCTCGTCCGATCTGGCTGCCGGCGAATCGTTTATTTATTTATACTATATTTGTACAAATAAAGTAGGGCGCTAGCGACTTATGTAGATGTTAAGCAACATTGATAGTAAACACGTCGCCGGTACGCTAACGTAAGACAATAATTATCACTCCGACAGTACGGAACTTTCGGTCCGCAGATGGTTGTTGAGTCTCCACTCTGCCGTTCGAGGTGCTCCGATAGAAAAACATTGAAAACCAATCCTGAACGAATAAACAGAAGCCTCTTTGGTCCTATGCCGATATTTGATGTGTGTGAAGGATTGAATTTCGCAAATGGCGTAATGAAATATGTTTTAATTTTCCGACCCATCTTCGCATAGTTGATGCTTTGCAACGTGGGTTTGATTCTAATAGGCGCAAACCAAATCTGGGCTCCGGTTTTTCGTTTCCGCCGGAAATATTACTTTTCAACGGCCAAACCCAAAGAATTTCAAAATTTCCCTTCTTTCTCACCTGATTCCTTACAAGTTTGCACACAATCGACGTTGGTTGAAATATTTCTTGCACGATGCTGACATATTTCATGCATTCTGAAATATTTCGCATGGCTGTAATCATGGCTGATAATTTGAATTATAAATGATCTCCGTTGGGTTTTGGGACACTAAACTGTAAATAATATATCAATATTTTCATGATACTTTAATATCATCCGTGCATGGTTGAGATCGATGAATGATGAGTTCTGTCGTTATGCTTTCAATTCATTCTAATATTTTTAGTGAAACTTTAACTTGCATTCTTGTTATGCACTTAACATACGCAAAAACTGATTGCAAGTTAAATACCTCAACATATAAATAGAGAAAAAATAAGGCAGAAATGAAAACAAAAATAACATTTGCTCAAGCTCTAAGCGTTGCAAACTACATAAGCAGCTTATATGCATATCTACGGCATCGTAGGGCACGGGTTTAAGCAAAGGTATTAAACTCGCATTGCGGTTGCGCTGCAAGGGGCTATTGTTTTAAATTTTCTTGCCAGACTGTTCCTACGGAAATCCTTTTTCTGCACACTGCTTGCACACTTTACCGACTTTCTCACTCACCTTTTCAATCCCATCTCAAGACGGTGGGAAGAAATCTTCTGCTCAAACTTTATACTTTACTTCACCGTCCGATCGCACGGACCCTTTCACAGTGAGCGCTTTAAATTAGGTGTCCAACAATTCCACCTGCGATACGACGTACCCGTCCCGTGTTTTGTGAATTACATTTCGCAATTCTCGCACACAACAGCGAACCGAAGCGTAATAAAGCAAAAGTTTGGCACGAGGAAAACTTTTTCTTTCATTAGACTATCGCAGATGGAAAGTTGGGAAATTGTTATGCGTACGGTGTGGTGGTAAGTTATGTGAACAAAGTACTGTAACAAAACAACAGCCAAATTGCTTAGCATACCGGAAGAAGCGGTGTTTGGTCGAGAGAATGCCAATCGAAAAACTGGGTCAAGCGAGATTTGGAAAGTGTGTACTCGCAACTATAAGATGTATGTCACGACCATGTGATAGCCAGACCGTGAAATACCAATTCGTAAATAATCTATTGAGGTACCGCATATGCAGGACCATCGGCTGTAGATCATTTCACTATAGATCGCTAATTCGCTCTAATAAAAAATGCCATGCAAGTCGCTTGTAAGATACCGTGTAGAGTTACTTTCGGAGGGGCAATGTTAAACATAGCGGCGGCAAAGTTTTCAAAACCGCTTTCGGCTTTGAAGTAGTGACTCTCCTTACACTTCGTAATGAAAAGGAAGTGTCGCCGGAAACGGGTTGCCGCTATTTTTCAGTGGTTCTGCTTGGCTTAATACGCAACGTCTAATTTAATGAAATCAGAGGCGTCCTTTGCAGCAGATCGTAGGTCGGACAGAGCGGTGACGGGTGAATAATCCTTCCCCAAAGCCGACATAAAACTATTCCCCGGGATCGAGTGCTTTCGGAAGAAAAGTTGATTGCGGACGAGTATTTCCGTTCCGTCTGGGGAATTCTTGTTCATTTGTTCTCTAGCTGCTCGACTGGCACGGTCCGATCTTGCTGCTGCTCTGTACCTGCCGACCCAGGCCTTATTCCCCCGGCACATCTTTGCACTCCACAGAGGGCAACATGCAGTGAATTAATTTTTAATTGAGTTTTCCCGATTTTCTCGACAGACCGTGCTTGATACCACCTTCAGAGCCGTCCGTACACTCAGAAGCACTTGCAGCAGTTGGACTTTTCGCTGCTCATTGTGCTTAGTTACTAGAGCGGAAGAATTCCCAGGACCATGGCGACTCTCACTTTTTGGCTGCGGTTTTTCTGTTCATTTCCCACGCCAACAGACATACTTGGCGCTCGGCACATGTTTATGACTTGACGGCGCACTTGGGCTTCTGCCAAGCATGGGAAAAAGGAAGCGGATCGAACGAAGTTGCGATAACTGTTCCAGTTTATCGATCGCACACAAGAATGGGAAACAATAGAAAGCTAAAAACGGAAACCTCACCGATGGTGGCCAGCCCAATTAAACGGTTTGAAGATGTATTTGCGTTAATGGCAGTGGCAAAGAAGGACCTTTTTGTGGAGAAAACAAACGGTTGTCGTTTTGTTGCCTTGAGTTGCCATAATTGCCTCATACATATTTTCCTTTAGGCAGTACCACTAATGATGTGAAAATAGCTTTAAAACAAGGCCAGGCGGCTTACGTGCCAAGTGGAGCAAAAACCGGTGCACTTGTAGCCACGTGTGACAATCAGTAGAGTTACCTCTCCACCTACGTGTTGGCGTTACTGAATAACGATGGAATGCGAAGAATGGTCGTTTGTTTCCTCTCGAGATTTGAAATCGAATAACGGAGACCTGGTGAACATGTCACATCCATTTCCACTCACCACTCAGCCTCAGGTGGCTGCAGCCAAATTTAAAGGAATAAATTAAATAGAGATTGTTGTCAGTATTTTGCAAGCCCTTACGGTGGTATATCGGTTTTCGTCCGTGTTCCTTTTTTCCTTCTAGCCAACCACCGTACAATCCGTAGATCAATTGGTATAACACGGTAGACCAAAGGTGAACACATCATTAATTAAAAAAAGACCGTCGTTCCGCCGTTGATGTGGCCGTTTTAATCATCTTTCCCTGACGTGGTTCTGATTAATCGAACGTTATTAAATTTTTATCGTAATTAATTTTTCGCTTCTCGTTCTGGAGAATCATTAATATGTGGCCGATTCTGCGAAATTCTACCTTTCATCTGTTTCTCGCTTTTAATATTGAAAGGTGCAATCAGCTGCGCTTATGGCCTAGCGCTTCTGTTCGCTTAAGACCGTTCTGGCAGAATCGTTCGGAGTTGATGACTTTCGCTCGTGCTACCTCGTCACCGTCGATTATTTTTCGCATTAGCGTAAGTGCACTGTTGGTAAGTTATGGGGATGTTATCATTGGATCTAAAACAGTATTGGGATGTTATCATTGGATCTAAAACAGAGTCGGTCCGATTCTGTGATCCGTTATGCTGGAACATAGATCAAACTTTGAATATTTGTTGCAGGGTATTTCGAACGATCCTCGGAGCGATTCTCGGAAAAGTGGACGCAGTGCGGCGAATGAATTGCAACTCCAGTTCGTATCGCCTGAAGTGTAAACAACTTTTGCTACACTCTTGTTCGGTGTCACTTTGCGCTGGAGTGCTTTGAGCCAAAATTTTGTCCCGACTCCTGGCTGCCCGTTTCTGGTACGACACATTGGACTGTGATGCGGCAAATGTGTTTCGTGAGCAGATCGGGTCGGTGTTTGAGTTGACTTCGGGCTATCCAAACACACGCGGGCACACACAGATATGCAACACACGGTGAAGGATGTGTTTTGGCTATCGCCACAAAAACTATGCCAACGGTGGATAGTGCAGACCTTCGCTTCGCCTCCATGGCTGAATGCATCGGATTGAGTTAACATGTGTGGTACATCGAATGGTTCTGAACTTTGGCAACGGACGGCGCAGGGAAACACTCTTCGAATAAATTTAAGATGTTAAGATGTTAAGGCAAACATTTTAGCTCATACCACTCCCACCAACCGGCGGTCCATTTGGCTTCGAGAAGTGGTGTTGCTAGTGGTTCACTTGTTTGGATTGCGAAAAGTAGAACCTTTCGATTAAGCAGTCACTCGGCGCGGATTTGGGCCATTTTCTGAATGGGAATGAGATATCGAAGCTGATCGAACCCAGTCCTGGGACCGCTTGCAGGCATCCGTTCCCGGGGCTTCACGTTTCAGATATGGCTCCATTATCTGGCCGATGAACTAATACGTGGTCCTTGGGTTGGCCATGCCATGAAGCGGGACGTGAGGGATTTCATGTTTCCCACAACTCGTTCGATCTTTCACCGGGCTCCAGGACCAGTGCCTGAACCGTAAATGTACGCACGCATGTGGAAGGAATTTCGCCCGAAGGCTTGGACAGCGTGGAAGGCGATCGAATAAATGATGTTTCCAATTTTCTCAATCATCACCATCGTCATCGTCGGCGTCATCGTCATACTGCTGCTCGATGCTAACCCAAGGAGGGCCAAGGTTCGGTGAGCTGCCGTTTATCGATAAGCAAAAGGTCAAATGACGGTGGAATCCATTCTGGCTTCGATGAATCGCACGACCGGAAGCGGAAGTAGCACGAACCGGTCACTCATTTTTCTACCGTTGAGTGCCCCGTGACCAGCAGTAGACAGCGAGAGGCTACTGCTCGCTGAGAGTAATACCGCGTACTAATACGAAAGAACGAGAGTTTTGTACCAGAAAGAGATCATCGGTTCACTGGAGTTGAGCCAATTGAGTTCCAGTTGAGTGTGAGAATTCGTGACATTCGACGATGGACGATGCTGGCCCCTGCCACGTCAACATAATCTATCGGAAGTGATGCCGAGCAGACGTGTAGATGATTGCGTTAGCATAAAATATGGATCATTTTGTAAAAGGCGCGCTGGAGCGCTAATGAAATGTTCCAAAGTTGGTTAAAGTCGTGTGAGGACCCGTGAGGTCCTTCTTCTTTTACTGTTCTCCTTCGCCGCGTATCGTGTCGT
The DNA here is from genome assembly GCF_943735745.2 of Anopheles bellator. Taxonomy (NCBI): domain Eukaryota; kingdom Metazoa; phylum Arthropoda; class Insecta; order Diptera; family Culicidae; genus Anopheles; species Anopheles bellator. Next base: position 38,886,254 of record NC_071286.1, read on the forward strand.
TTTGATTCTGTTAGCAAGCATCGGCAAAAATGGCGGTTGAATAAATAATGTATTATATTTCATGGTCTAGTGGAAAGCAACTATATTTACATTTTTAATTTGATGCATTCAAATCACACATAACTTCTGAAACCTGAACACTGTTCTTTTGGCAAGATATTATTTTACATTTCATTTACTTACATTTTCAATAAATAAACATTGTAAAATTGAAACGTTGGGATAGTAACCTGTAAGCCTATTTCTTGATGTTCGAATTGTCATTCCATCCATGACTAGCTTCCCTTGGCTTTCGGATCATCGATACTATTGAAAGCAAAGCTTAGAAATAAAATAGCGCATTATGAGTGCACCGTGGATCCTCCATTACGAACGACACGACACTTTCAGTTAGTTCAATCCCCATTGAATCCATCTCCCATATCAATACAGCACTAGCCGTGGAATGGATTTTAGTGTCGCACAATTTCTTGCGGTGTCCCAGAAGAACCACAGACCAATCGCTGGTCGTACAATATTTCCATCGTTGAGCATCGTTCGACCTTCCGCAGTAGATGCTCCGGTAATGACAATAAGCGTACCAATCACGTCGAAGTTAGAACCGTTGGAAAATAGAAAACCTTCCAAGGCAAGGCTCCACGAAGGTTTTATCAGTCTACTCGGCCTGGCTCGAAGCGTAGCTATCGGGCTGATGGATTATTGTTTGCACATTAAACGATTCGTTTCGTCCCTTCCATCGTTGGGTCCACGTTTAGATCGTTCGACACCATTTTCTTCTCTAAAAAAAGGGCAGAGGAGCGGTTCGATTGCTTAGAAGAATAGTTTCTGGTGTAGGTGATGGGAATCAATGTTTGATGATTACGCGAAAGACGATGTTGAAATATCAATTGGAGGCGATAAAGCTGCGGACGGGAAAGCCAAGTGTGCCACACTGGAACAGCAGCTGAGAGATTTGATTGAATGATTGGTGTTGGTTTTACGTTTTTCAAGGATCGTCATGGTGGATCGTTGCTGATAAGAGAGATACACCATGCTTCGGTTCACTGCCGATAGTGAGCGAGGATTTTTACGAAGTATTGACATAAGCGCAAATTGTGAAATTGCTATGCATTAATGAACCGTAATGAGTTATCTTGAATTAACGTTATCTGCAAGCTGCAGGACACATTGAAACTGTCCGTGATTAAAATCGAAATGAACATTTGTTTCATTCACTTCAGGGTGTAATGTGTTTTATTATGGAATTAATTTAGCAACAGTTTGCGTTCGCCATCGATTTGTGGCGCCCGTTTTGTTTACTTATACACATTTTCGGCCCTTGCGGAGAATATCCGACCAGCGGCACGGTCACCGGCTCCTAATTGGGTCGTGTTTATGATAACCTTGCACTGATCTACACGCTGGACGCCATCATCGCAAACATCATTATCAAGTTGGTCGTCGGCGCGGGTCATCATCATTTGCGGCGAATGGCGTTCGCAAATATTTTACCTTCGATTATCATTGATTATGTTTATTTTTCGGCCACGAGTGCGAGTGGGGGTTGACACACATTTTGTCATACTTTCAGCATCGCACCCTCATGCCGGAGCTCAGCTGCCCAGCTTTAATGAAAACTAAAAGCATCGCCCACATTCCGACGATAGTGGTGTAGCCCGCATGTGTTAAAACACTGCACTTGGCTATTCGCAAGAGAAGTACGCCCTTTTGTGTGAGCAACATGGACATTCAAGGCATTTTTGGCTTAGGCCACACATTGTTCTCATTTTGACAGAGCGTTTCCCAGAACGACGGAGTGAACCGGACTCGGGGCAAGAAGGCTTGAAATTGTTCTGGCCAGTGGCGTTCGCAACACTCAAGCATGGGGTGACAAAAGTGCTTCCTGACGCGCAGGAGCTTGGTCGACCAGCTGGGACCACTGACAGCAGGGAAGCGTTGATGGCAGACAAGCAGGCATAACCCTAAGCATCAGAAGCACACGGGCGTTCACCGTACAAATTAGCTCGGTGTAGTGGCTGCTCCCGGCTTTAATTTGTGCTCAACGTTAGGCACCTCACATGCTGTTGTGAGTGCTCTGGAGTGACAAAAAACCTCCGAAACACACTGGTGTGGTGGCCGGCTGTCGGAAGCATGCTGAGGTCAAAGTTTCTTTGAAATTTTCAATAGCTATGCTACTAGCCTCCCGCACGGTTTTATGGGGAACCCCACTCTAGTGGCCACAGTATGAAATCCAAAACCCACTTCCGAATCGTGAGAGGACTTTCGCCGACGTCTCGAAAATCCGTGGCCTTGTTTTTGTGAAGCGCAATTCCGACAGTGCCATTCATTGGGAACGGCCCCAGCTGTGCGATTAAAAGTGATGATAAAATGCACAATTAGTAGAATAAATTTTTCCAAACTTGCACGATTGACGAGTTGGTGAACGAATGTTGTTGGAGCGAGCGCTAGCAAATCACGTGACCTACACATCCATCTTTAGAGCATGCCCAGCGGATCCCGAGTGGCCGAAGCAACATTCGAAGCATAACAGAGGAAACCAAATTAGCATTGTTTTGTTGTGTATTTGGTTGATTTCGGTTTTCCGACTCTCTTGCGGTTGGGACGGGTTTCGGGAAAAGGGGACTAGCGTTCGTTAGCAGGACTTCCGCGCCGTCGCTGGAAAATTGCTTCCGGAATGGTCGAGTGGTATTGTAGGTTTAGCGGTGCGGTTTTTGTGTTTTTCGCTTTCGGATTCACTCCATTCCAGGGAAGAGGGAGCATTCTTACGTTACACTGAGCGGTGGTACCACCACATATCTGACCCTCGGTTTCGCAGTCAATACAATTGGTTTCACCGCCTGCCGACAGCACTCCGTTTCGATCGCGTGTGAATCCATCGGTGTTGTTTGCTCCAGAACATTGCTCTCTTGTGTCGGAACCTCGAACGTCAAGAGAAGTAAATAATAAAATGGAATAACATAACTTCGCATACTTTCGTTGGCTCAAAACGGTGCTAACATTGACCTACTTGCTCTGTTGTCGCTGCACCGATCACGATAAGGCACACTGACACGAACGCAACTAATCTATGGTAAATCATGCTTACCCACTCGCAACGCAGTTGACTATTCGAAACCGGAGCGAGCGGAAAGGCTTTTTATAGCAAAAGTCTACTCATGTGTCCTTCGAACTGTAATCAAGCATCGATATTTAACGAGTGATTAGCACGAGTGCTTACGCCGCACATAGTTGCATCAGTGCAGCGAGTGCGTAGCCGGGTGATGGGTCTTATACGTGATGCTGCTTTATCAGTGTGTAAGCACGTGCTTGCGTGTTTATTCCTAGAGATGCTGCGTTTCACTTGGGCCAGTGACGGTCTTCTTCCACCCTGACGGTCGCCAGCATCTTTTACCGCCGAGTAAAATGTCCGTAAAATCTGTTTTTCTATGTGAGAATGTGAAGAGTGTTGAGCTGTTTTTTTTTAGGTTCCGCTCTGTTTCTTTCCTTGCTTCGTCGATTCAAAGGCGAGGCGTGCGGACTTTGCCATACACTAAAGTTCGAACAGTTGGTTCTTTGTTCAACTTTGCAGTCGTCAAATGGAGCGTCGGACTCGTTGAAGAAAGTTTTTCAATTTTGAATCAATCAATGATGGCTTAAGTGACTCGCCTTTTAAACACATCCTCACCCAAGGACCTCGCCATCACTTATCTTTCAATGTGGCGATTTGAATACTAAGCGTTTGATTATTTATTTTTGTTTCAGACAATGGAAAATATTCGTTCCATTTTTGCATGACTTAAAAGAACCTAAGGTGCCATTTATGCGGCGATACTATCTCTGGCAGTGTATGGGTGTGATTCGGGAGGCGGTCGGTTTAGGCGCCAACGGTCGAAGCGTATTCGGATGAGGCAAAAGCGGAACCAGTAAAATGAATCTCCGAGAACTTAAGATAAGCTGCCAGAGATCAGCTAGTACTACACCAAAGAGCACCCCGCCAGTGCTGAATGAATAATTTAAAATGTTGCTTCACGCGGCAACACGGGAAACCAAAGCTTAGCGATGGTCTTGACGCGCCCGTGTCGGGAGTGAGTTGCTACGTACTGTGACACGCCAGCTTGTTCTACGCAATATCAGCTGTTCTGTGCCTGACGTACCACGAAGCCCCTGCAGTAAAATTAGCTTCAAAATATTTGACGAGAAATTTGCACCCAAACGCGAAGTGACGGTGGCAGGTGCGGCGAATCGCTAATTCCCACATAGCTGACGTGCCGAAGTGCGAGACGTTTTTTGCCCACACCAAACACAAACTGCCGTGCTAAACGCTGATCGAAACGTACGAATCAAAACATAACTGCCTGTTCGATGATGAGTAACACACGTAACACTCAGTTCAACGAGATGAAAACGGTGACGTTGATTGCGTTGGGCCACACTGGACTCCACGCTTGAAGGAATTCAATTTCATTATTCATTTCAGCGACCCTGCTGGGCGCACTACCAGGGAACCTATATTTTGATCCGCTAGCCGTCAGCCATAACCATTCGGAGCCATTCTCGATGAGTAATGCGCGGAAACGCCAAACCAGGGATCGGCATTGCAGGATGATTGATGCTCCAAACATCTCACCTCAACGACTCGTGGAGAGCGGCAGCTGTAGGTCATGTGAGTGATAAGAAGGGCCGTTACAAGGTTTTGCTGACAGCCTCCATCACAATCAAACCCCAGGGCGATAAAGCATTGTTTGAAAGCGCCGCTGCAGCTAGACGCCAGTTGGAACTGCATCGGGAAGCCGACCTTTGGTACGAATGCGTTCAGGAGTTATCAGCCTCCTGGTCTACATCACGGCGCATGGTGCGTGGCCTTCGAAGCCGAGGTTATAGCCTGCGGATGCTAACCGCTCGGAGCAGAAGGGTCGCTCCTCAGTCGAAGGCAAATGTTGTGGCGTTGGTGAGCTACACGTCGAGCGAATTGCTCCAAAAAATATTGCCTAGTGCTGTCCATACGTAACCGTACACGGGTTCGCAGCTACCGTTCCGATCGGCTCCGGGAGGCTGCAGCCGCTGCGAGTTTCAATTATCGAATTTCAGCTCAAATTGGCCATAACAACCGGCATAGTGATTAAGCAGAGTCTCGGTGTGCTGTGTGTGCTCCGTGTATTCGAATTCAAATGGTCTGGCAAGTTTTCGCATCCCGCCGATAATCAAAGCCCCCGTTTTCGGGCAATATTTGGATCGGACCGGACGCCATCCTTTGACGGTGCTCTATCTCGCTCCATAGAACGGGATTGGGACCGGATTAAGCGGTTGTATAAAAAGCTTCGCCGTTCCAGCCACCGGTCGATAAAGTGGAATTTGCTGCCAACGAAGCGTCAGCCACACACAGCGCCGGCCGCAACTGTAGTCAATTTCCGGGTTCCAGTTCCTACAAGGTGCGCTCGATACCCAAAGACAATTTGAAGGTGAAATGAGAAAAGTAGATTTTTGTGGCTTTTTGTGAATTTGAGCGCCAACGGAACTGTTTGGATTGTTTCGAAAGTCTTACATCATTTGTGGTTAACTTTGCCAATGAAGTTGATCAGTGGAACGTGGTCCAATTTGGGATTTGTTTTTCTTTTAGCGCATTTATAAAAGATTCGTCTGAAATTGACAAAGGCTTATGTGAACCAAACAAATCTTCCTACAGTGCTGTGGAATTAAGTGAATCACTCTCCTCGCCCGCTAGCAGATCAGGACGTATGCTAATTGATTGCCTGTACCACCAAGCTTCAGTGTGAAACGATTAGATGCCACAGCACCCTCAATACAGCTGATGTGTCGATGAAACAAACGATCAGTAGCGATTACCACTTAGTAAACATCCGGGAAATGCCTGTGAGAGAGCGCTCGATGTTCGAATTTGTTGATCCACACGTGGAACAGTTTTGAAATTACGTTTAACGTAGTGCTGACGATAAAGGTGTGCTGAATTTGAAATGCATTCGGATTAGATTTGTTTACGGAACAAACAAAAAACATGTTTGCGATGTAAAACCTGAAAGTGTCGTTATAAGGTTGATACTTTTTCAGTTAGAAGATATGCCGATATGTTAAAATTGTAATGAACTTGTCGTAGGATATCAGCACTGGTGATGGTTTGATAAGGAGCATCTAACTTTTGTTTAAATTTAATGGTTTTTTTAAATAACGAAATAAAATATTACTCTATGCAATTTTAAATAGGCAATTTTGCACATTTTATTGTTTTTAATGATGCGATGTTCGTTAAAAATAGTATTTTAGGTTGTTAGATTATCCATGGCTGATAAGAAATTATTAAATATGTTGTGTGAGAGAACTGATGGCCTCCAACTAACGAGTAAAATGAACTAGAAATAGGATTATTATCTAAAAACCCTATCAAAAGTATATTCAACATGAGAAAGATAAAAAAAAATCAAACAAAACGGCAAGGATCAAGAATGTTGCTCTTTTAGCACTACAGCAATGTTCTCTCTTACAATAACACAAATTATTACAAATGTAATTCCAGATTCCCCACCATCGCAATGCAAGTGTCTGCTGTAACGACGCAGTTACGATCCGTACGGTTGTCGGCGACCGCGTCGGAACAGGATTCCAACCCTAAACCGTCGACCAACCATGTCGACACCATGGAGAACACAGCTCCCGTCGCTCCCCGGCCAGCAACGCCAACGGAGCCGGAAGTTGTTGATCCATTTTGCAATGCGGACACACCTCAAATAATCAGCTTTCAGGATGTGACGTCGGCTGCGTTTAAAATACGAAAAGGCGTCGAGTTGACTCCCTGTGTGGTATGTTCTGGTTCAGTTGATGGTGTGGAGACCAATTTTAAGGCGGCCTTCACATTGTTAACAAGTGCATGTTTTTGTCTTGATTTATTTTGCTGCGGCCTGTGAAGAAATCCCACTTCTCCGATCTGATTGACATGGATATCTACCTGAAGAAGGAGTTTTTACAGTTCACCGGCAGCTTCAAGGAGCGTGGCGCTCGCTATGCCCTACTCATGCTGTCGGAGGAGCAGAAAAAAACGGGTGTAATCTCTGCCTCACTAGGGAATCACGCTCAGGTAAGTTCCACATGCCAAGACACTGCAATTAGCTCTTTTTGCGGAAACATTTCATTCCTAGTCAGTGGGACCGGAAGTAGAAGGAAAACCAGATGGGGCCCGACCCGGGCCACCAGAGTGTCAGTGTCAGTGTGTGTTCCGCCAGCAACCCTCCCAAAGGTCTGGGTATCTGTTCGTTGGAGTGCATTCACTCGGAGTGGAAAGATAACCGAACGGTGGCTTAGATTTTTTTCACTTCATGTGATGTCTGCTTTTCTTGTTCATTTTATTCGTTTTTGTTCGTGCCTTGTTTATTTGTCCCTTTATAGGGTCTATCGTACCACGGCTGGAAGCTGGGCATTCCGGTGACGGTCGTCATGCCGCTGAAGGCTTCGCTGATGAAAATCCAGAAATGCCGTAACTATCATGCTAATGTCGTTGTGCAGGTAGGTCCGATTTGGAAATGTCCCTTTTCAAAGTGTCAGATAAGCATCCTTCTCCAAAGGGCGGATGTGAACGGCGTCCAACGGATTGGCGCTTATCAAATATGGGTTGATTGGTCCACCAATTCGCCCGTGTCCGATTACTCGTTGTTTAGCTTTTTTGATATCCTCATTTTTTCGTGATCGTAGGGAAAAGATATGGGCGAAGCGAAACGGATCGCACTGAAGATGGGTCACGACCGGGGTCTCACATACATCAACGGGTACGACCATCCGCACATTATGGCCGGTCAAGGTACGATCGGGCTGGAAATCGTTGAGCAGGTGAGCGACATCGATGCCGTGGTGGTCCCGGTCGGAGGTGGTGGTCTCATTGCCGGTGTCGCAACTGCGATAAAAAATCTCAGTCCGAGTACCAAAATCATCGTAAGTTCGGGGCGAGCAGGAATGTGTCCAGCTTCGGTGATTTCCATGCGGCATTTTTTTTTGCAGGGCGTCGAGTCAGAGAAGTGTCCTAGCTTTACGCGGGCTCTCGAAAACCGTGGACCAATCTTCGTGCCAAACCGGGAAACGCTGGCTGACGGATTGGCGGTGCCGCAGGTCGGCTACAATGCGTATGCCACCACCGTACCGTTGCTCGACAAAATGGTGGTCGTTAAGGAGGAATGGATTGCATTGGCCATTTTGCGACTTGTTGAGCTGGAAAAGTGCGTCGTGGAAGGTGCTGGTGCTACCGGGTTGGCGGCCATCATGGCCGGTCATCTGAACGAGTTCATGGGAAAAAGGTACGCTCCGTGCGGCTGATCACGCACTTCAGGAAAGGCTCAAGACCGTCCAGTGTAATGATGCAAATTCCCATTTCCATTTTTCACCCATCAGGGTGGTGCTGCTAATTTGTGGAGGCAACATCGATACTACGATGTTCGGCAAGTGTCTCGAGCGTGGAATGGCGGCCGAAGGACGCTTGCAGAGGTAATTACCTCGCCCGGTGCTGTGCGCTGGCTGGAACGTTTTATGATGACATTTTTGCTCTGACATCTGATGGTAATTACCAAATTGTTTCTCCTTTGCTTCTCTTTCTCTCCGATTCTCTTGCATGCTCGGTGATGATCCTGTCGGGTCGCTGGTCAAACCAACGGTTTGTGTCGCAAAAAAAAAAAAATTAAAAATGAAACCTGTCGCAGATTCACCGTGACGGTGAGCGACGGTCCGGGCGGCGTAGCCAAACTGTGCAACCTGCTGGCCGACCTGGGCGTGTCCATCAAAGATATAATGCATGAACGTGCCTTCATTCGTGATATTCACCACGTCGAGGTAAGTTACCGTGCTGCAGATACCATCGTTACACGGTGCGTGAGTACCAAATAGCCCCGGGAGTCGATAGGCCACAATAAGGGTTGACGTGAGCGCGGGCTCCCTTGCCGACTTTCACGCATACCTCCCCACAAATGGCGTAGCTGAATTGCCTCTAATTCTCACATTTGTTGAAATGACCACCGTCAACTACCGTCGAATGACAGTGAACGGTGACCAGCGACCGCTCGTCGTCGACGACCCCGATGGAGGCTGTAGTGATTATAGTGATTCCATTTATGCCCCGACCACTCACTTGTCAGTGCTTTTTTGTGGTGGCGCATGTTAGCACTTAGAACATGGTTGCGGCCCTATATCCGAATGGGTTACTTCAGCGACGTACCATGTTTGCTTGATTGACCCGGGTGAAGCCACGGGCGTTGATGGGCGTGAATTGTCAATATTCGCTTTCTAAAGTTGGTGCTCCGCCTGATTAGATCTTTTCCCTGCAGGCACCGTAAGTGAGTTTGCTTTATTGCAGCTAGTTTCTGTGTTCTGTGTTCCAGGAGTCTCAATTTTTGCTAGAATGCATGAATTATTGTACTGTTGACGATTGGGTTTCCATTTGTTATCTCTTCTTTATTTTAAGTAACATTCAAAAAGCTTTATTTTGTATATGAAAATTGGCAGAAAGTAGCAAAACCATTCACTTTTCTTATCTGCAGCCATGATAGTTATTATATCATCGTCTTACAGGTTTTTTCAGAAAGGGTTTGCTGTCATACCCGTTTTGGTTTGTTTTGTTTCATTTCAGTGCTACAATCCCATCAATGCTTACAGCGAAACAGACAATCTATATTTTTGTCTTTTACGATATTTTCAGGTGAAGGTCATTTGCGAAACGCGTGATTGGGAGCATTCACAAGAGATGCGCAAATCGTTGCAGACAGCTTACGACAAAGTTCATTTTTACGACATGCCGATGGCAATATCGGAATAGTCGCCCAGGTCTACCAGTAACTCCGACGCACTACCGCTGGTACGGAAAAATGTATATATCGATTGAATCCCGACAAAACCTGAGCTTGGTAGATGGAGCTGAAGAGTGAACCTTGATTCTACAGCGGGCTTCTGTCCGAGTCTAAATAAAACGTGCTGCTATTCACGGATGACTGTGAAGTGATGGTAGCGTGAAGCAATATTTCAATGAGTGTTTTGGTATTATTGAACCTCCCTCGAAAGCCACCGCCACTTTATTTATGGTAATGTAACCGTGCCATCGCGGATAGTTGACAGAACAGCAGCAAAGAGCACATATAATTTCATTTGAATTGCTGCGAATGGGCACATACTTCAGCTGCATACTCGCGACCAATGCATGGTCATGCAGTCCATCGATCCATACGTAATTGCTGCCCTGCTAGCCCACGGAGCACGCAATAGAGCTATAAATTTTCTAACACACCTTCACCGTTTTACGACGCAACACGGAAATCTTCTCAGTTATCTACTAGCTGTACACAAGCTGCTTTGGACGATTTGGTTGTCTTTAGAATAGTCCTAAGCAATTAATAAGTTCGTTACTATGCCTGATGAAAAGAATATATCAAGAATTGCTGGGAACTTTTAAAATGATTTTGTTTCAAAATGAAAGGAACCACACGCCATATAGCGCCATACCACATATAGCACCTCTGCATTGCATCGTAAGTACATTTTGATTAATTTGAGGCTACATCAACGATAGAATATGTAAAAGAAATGATAAACTAATTAAAATCGCTTTGAATGCGCAACCATCACCAGAACTTTTAATTTTGACGCTAATCATGATGGTCCAACGAAATCAATATCACAACTGCCGACTACGCAAGACTACAATGAAATTAATGTGTATCGGAACGTTTTGGCGAGGATGCTGCGTGTAGGCTAAGATTTAATTGAAAAGTCCTGAAACTCTTCCTAAGTGTTGCTAATCAATGCACGGCACGCTCCTACTGCTGATTGTGTTAGACGCATACCTAAGATGAAAATTGGCTATCGATAAAGGGCCGAAGGAGGGTTTTACGATTTAACGCTCAGGCTTTCTGTTGGCTCATGAAATTCTTTTTATTGCCAGGAAGACTCAACGAGATGCTTGATGCCTAAAATGCCTAAGTGCCGTGTTGGGTGAATGGTGCCAAGTTTTGCTGCGTTGCGATGAAAGAAAAAAAATTGAGATTGATTAAAATGCCAATCACTGTAAATTGATTTTAAACTGTAATCACAAATGAAATTTAAACGATGAGAATTTTTTTCACTACCTTTTCGATGAATTTGTTTCATTATATTCATAATATTCATTATGAACTGTGTATATCTTATAGTTTATCTAGTTTCTTATTGGTTGTTATTGATCTGCAGAGACAATATATGATTTTAAGCTGATATTCTTTATTTGTTAATGGAGACGCCTGGTCCTTGGTGTTTTTAAGCATTTTACGTTTGCTATTTTCTGTACCAGTTTCGGAGAGTGCCACAAACCAGATTTTTCAGCCACAAACTACCAGATTACCAGATTTTTCAGCCACAAACGACAAACGACAACGTGTGTCGCAAACGACCTTTGGTTTGTTTTTTTTTGCGCTACTTAACTTCTTCCAAAACTAAAATGAGAACTACAACCTTCAGCCGGCCCTCGAAGCACAAGGAATTGGACACTTATGTGTCGCACACAAAAAAGTATATCGGTAGTTATTTTCTTTAAACTGTTTTGTTCGAAGTGGCACAAAATTTGTTATTAACGCGCTTTCGTTGTCGTTGGGATGACGGATTTTCGATCGAGAAAGGTTTTTTTTCGGTATTTTACTTTGTGTAAAATGTCGGTGTCGGATCCACCAACACAAATTGAAGTTGTGTCCCAGCCGTGCGAAGATACGGCCGACACTGGTGCTCTCGCCTGGCACCCGATGACCTGCACCGAAGTCGAAACCTTCTTTCTTTCGAGAAATCGCTTGAACAGATCAAGCAACTCAAGGCGTCAGACGAACAGGCTAGTCTTCAGAGAATTCCTAGTACCTGAACGTGGACATCCGAGATGCCAATCTTCCTTTGGAATTGTTCCGTCGGAGCGATGCAACCCGTAGGGTATATGGTCAATCTCCGAAGGGAATTCTTCCCAAGGCACAAGCTAGTTCCAGTTGAAGAGGAGAAAAGCAACTCGACTCGATTCGTTTAAGAACTAATATGCAAGTGATTTATTCATACAATTTGATGTCTTATATACTAAATTTTCGGTACATCGCATCTCGCTAGAACCTTACTCTTTGAACCTGTCCCTTACTTGCAGTCCCGTCCCTTACTTGGAGTTTCAAGATAAGCAATACGGGTGCAATCAGTCCGTTGGTCCTTCTATGCTATTCTGATCCTACGCTTCTAAAAATAGGCATCCATACGTTCTTATCTTATTGCTCGCGACCCTGTCCCTCGCGCTTCTAATTGCTTAGGACGCGTTATGTCTTCGAAATTCCGTTTCGTGGGAAATGTAAACAACGCGACTTGTCCTATGCTCGTTCGGATTACGAGTTTCCTGGCGGGAGGTATGTTGCATCATGTAAACATTGCTTCCTCCTCTGCTCCTTCTGGTTTGAGCCGTAATCTACTCCTCGCGTTCTCAACACTTTGTATACTAACACATTTCATGTTTTCTTTTGGGTTCCTCAATAGGTATTCGAAAAGTGTTGGCCATTTTTCGTTCGTGACATTCGCTGTTTTCCTAGTACTCTGCGCAAAGCAAAAAAGTAATGGCATCCACAGTTCTGATCCTATAATAATAAGTTAAATCGTAAATAATAATAAGTTAATAGTTATAATAATAAGAATATCGTAAAAAAGTTTTGTGACAATTCTTCGTAGCCGATATTCGTATAGTTTTCAACTTCCCTTGTTGCTTATTGGTGAAACGATTTGGTAAAAGTATGTTGTTGAATTTCGCGCGTATTTCGGAAGACTCATACGTGACGTGAATAGAAATATTATTTAACCAAATCAGAACGGACCTGCAACAATTCAGCAAGAAACTTTACCACAGTATATAATCGAAACTTTCGTCCATTTCCAAACGTTCCTTATTTACATATTTTTGGAATGAATGTGTATCATAATGTAGATTGAAACCTGTAGATTGTAGATTGAGTGGGTAATAAAACCACTGATATACTAAATGCTTATGCTTAGATGAAGGTCACCCACGTCGGTTTTTGTTCAATTCACTGTCGTGCTCTTGCGTAAAAATTTACTACTAATAGGGAACAGGAATTACCTAAATTCGCATCTCCCTACTAATAAAATACAATGATGAGACAGACGCTTTCCGCTTTCCTTTTGTAAACTCCATGCCATTTACAGGTCGCGTATGGTTGTGTGCAACAAGCAACTCTTTTATATTCTCTTTCATTTGGATCACTTACAACTACGCTATTTAGTTACCTTTTGGTTGGTGTTTAAGCTGTTGTTTGAACCCTGTTACTATCTTGTGCAACGAGGAACGTTGTACATTTCGAATAAGTAATTTTTCTCAGTTAAAACCATTGACAAATGGATTCTTGAAAAAGACGTTTTGGTTACTTTTTATTATCAAAATAGAGTTCTAAACGATGCTGATATACTTGGTCGTTAAAATAATATCGCTAAACAATGCACTTGTTAAAAGAACAATTGTGTTTGTTTAATTATGTTTTAAATGAGCTGTGCTCATTTAAAACATAACCATTTAATGAGTTTCTTAAAATGATAATTTTTCGAGTCGTTCGAACTAGGTAAACAATGGCCATCCAACGCCCAATGCTTTTTATCGGAGTTTGAAATAATGCACATCATCTTTTATACTACCGAGTAGCAGTAATTTTTATTTGGCACGGCATAAACATCAAAAATATATCAATTGCAATAAAGCTGTTATGGAGCTTAGTTTATATCCATTACTTAATTTCAAACACCGAGACGAATTCGAAATAGACAATGTAGCTTTAATGAATTTCTTTCTCATTAAAAACTGATTGATGAACGCTCGTTACTAAAATGACAAGCCGTTTCTTGTTGGTGGATTTTAGCCATTATCATCCAGCTTGAAAAGAGCAAATGACAAATTTATCCGGCAGACGTGTCAACAAGGGCCACTGCAAAGTCTATGATTGATTGCAGTTTTACAGTACTCGATGCGATTGTTCCCGTTAAAAGTATTTGTTTCATCAGTTATGCTATGCTTATGCTTCTGGGGCAGGGGTCACTGATTCGCGTAACGTGCATGCTTTCCAGATACCAAATTTGTTGTTGGCCAGTTTCATTTGTTTTAGTTGATTGAGGTCCCCCTCATTCCGACCGCAACAATCAATCAAAGCAAATTAATTAAGCATAAAAAGAATCTAGCACCCGGTCGCGTGATATTGGCCGTATTTCGTTATTGCCATTCGTTCCTATTGAACGGAGGCATCTGATAAGAAAATTAACAATACTTTTGCGGTAGCCGGTCGCCTTTAATACTTTTCTGGTGCGCCCCCTTTTGCCGAGGCAATACGATGTAGGCAATTTGCGTTGATTCAAATCTGTGCTTGGAAACGCATTGTGGCGCCCAACGACTGAATGCCCATTGTCTGACGAAGCATAATGAATTGCGATAATCGTTAGCAATAATACCGGAACGGAGCGTATCAGGCGTCGGTTATGCTGATGGCAGGCAATCGAGCATTAAGTATCGCCTAATGATTAAGGAGAACTGATTGGTCGTACCGGCAGCCATCGTAGCAGTTCCCACCACCGTAACAATCATCGTCATCGGGTCCGTGGCTACGAAGACTCCTGCAGTCCTTGGGTCAGGTATTAATTTCACGCACACTTTGGGCATCAACCGTTCTTACTTTTCTCACACTCTGCGTGACCGTCCCATGCATTTCTTAATATATTAACTCGAGCCCTGGCCAGCATTTGGATCGACCACTAAAAGGAGCAGGACCGACCTCTCAGAAGCAATCAGTTTTATGGAGCAACATTACTACTCTCAGACTGAAGTCAATATTCCAGAGGAAAGAAGCCATATCTCTGCCATCTCCTTGCCTGAGAAGCGACAATCGAAGTTCCGTTTCTTTTCTTCTGCCTGCGGTGTCAATAACTAGCATTCCCACAATGTTCGTCCAAACACGTTGTGCGCCAGATACCAAACAAAGTAAATTGCTTTCGCCGGCTCCTGGGCAAGTTTTCCTTTTATTGATTGACTTAACGGGGATGCTTTATTTCAACTGCGAACTATCCTATCAGTTACCATAAGGCGTATCATGTTGCTCAGTTTTAGGCTGCAAGAGAAATAAACTTCCTAAACTAAGTATATTGTACTCTGAAGTCGACAGGCCAAGGATCCACATCATAGTTATATCTTCTTCAAAAACGTTTGTCTTTTTCAACGGTATTCTCAATCACTGGCTTCGATGGCGAAGAAACCCAAAACTGTAAAGTTAGAGTTCAGGACGACAGACAAGTTGTAAATATAAACACCGTTCCCATAAACCTGGCAGCAAATGACAAACAGTATTTCCTAATGAACGGAACGGGAATCAATTTATTGCTTCGAGTCAGTTCTTGCTCCTCCCCTTGGCACATTCTTCCATTCAACAGACAAATATCGGTTGCAGTGTTCTCTTGATCGATGTTCCGATCTGATCGATATGATTGAGGATGGGGAACAAAACGGGAAACGAGTTGGGCCGAAAACGAGGCCATTTTTAGCTGATAGCAAATTGGTGGTTTGATTGATGGATTGATTTGATCATATTTGACACTGCATTTGAACTGGAGACATAAGGACATTAAAAAGGTTGCAATGTGGATGCTTAGTCATTTAATGCAATTTCGCGAGCTGAGATCTACCAAATGATTACTAAAGGTAAGTACCAAAGACTATATGACGTTTAGTATGTTTCTATAATTACTCTTATTGTTAATCACTTCAATCTCAATCGCACTAACATTCTCTAATTTGCACGATTCTCTGATACATAAAAATCATTCAATTTTCAATCACGGCAGCACTGCCGTTTCAATCACGGCATCACAGCCAAGTGTAAACTGCTCTCAACGGTAGTAAAGTGATGCCATGTTATAGCTCAAAAGTATTAAATCAAGTGGTAAAACTATTTTTTGATTATTTTTTCATTGCGTGCTGGTACAGTTTGTGAATTTGCGAACGATAGGAAGCAATTTAAAACTCCATTTACCACATCAATCGACATTGGTTTCGTGTTGTACCGTAAAATTTGATTCTGAAAGCTAATCGTACAGTGAATCCATAACCAGTGACGTGATTAAACTAAATTTCCGCTCAATGTGCAGCAAATAGAACTAACAACGAGCGGGTCAGTGTGATAAAATAAAGTTCACCCATCGAGTGAGGATGTTTTCAGGAAACGGAAGTACGGTAGCAACTGCATGCTTTGCTTCCGATGAGCATTGAAGAATGATCCATATGAGCATTGAAGAAGTGCTGAACTTTGTATATATTTTTCCCAAGCATCACACCGATGAGCATCAGGCCTGCGAACATGCATGAGCATGCAATATAATTTCGAACGATGCTGATGGTTCAGCTTAAACAAGATTAGCTTCATAGCAGAGCAGAGCAACTTCGACTTTGACGTAGAATAGATTACGGTGAGTGTTGTAAGCATCAAAGTAAATTCACTGTCGCGTTCCTTTGTGTAATTTGTTTATTCATGTTTCTATCCACTAGATATCATTTATCAGTTAAAGAGTCGAAATTTGTTTGAAGAGGAGTAAATTAAATAAAGTAAGGCGTTAATGAGTCATCTATAAAATTCATTGTGTATGTTCCTGCTACTCGCTCAAGTGGTGTGAAACATTTGAGAAAACCTTGCCCATAATAATAAATTCAAGATAATAAATCTTTCACCTTCGTGCCGGATGTATGTTATGCATTTGAAATTATCATTCTCTTAGCGATGATCGTTTACATACGCCTTAAATCGTCGTCGCTCAATCACCCATTAGCGATGCAGTCATATGAGTTTGTATTCGAGGTCTTGTCAATGCGTCAGAGAATTCATTCCCTTGAAAATAAATTCTCACCAAACTTCATCATAGTTCGCTGATTAAACATAATCGTAAATGCTGAATGGACAAGTTAATTGCTTTTTTTCACCTAAGGTTTTCTTCTTAACTGTATGAAGCTACCGTACAAGTAAATCCTCCCGAAGAGGGCCAATTCAGACAGTATTAAATTTGCCTCGTGTAGCAATCCGCAGTAAAATAAAGATGAGAATGAAGAATTGCCAATATCCCGGGGAAAATCCCGATCCATCTCATCTCTCTTTTTCAGCAAAAAAGTTTTGAGTTGGCAAACCAGTATCTAGCGTTCAATTTTTAATATATCCTTTTTCAAAATTGCGATTGCAATTTTGTTTAATCTCGACAGTAACTTTGTTGGAAGCTGATTTTAATGCTTTTCCCGTGGTTCTTTTCAGTTGGCTGTGAGGAAAAAAGGCATTATTATCGCGTTAAAATATTGTTTATGTAAACATGGCAGTTGAAAATACTATCATAAGACTATAAGTACATTTTTTCTTATGGTAGTAGTTTTACAGATACACAAACAGAATTTATGCAATGCTAAAACAGAACTTCACTGAAAATTACTTAGCTGTAGATTTTGACAAATAATGTAGTACATCGGAAGGAGACAGTGTTAGTAAACTAACACTTGTTAACCTATCTTGTAATTGCCATTCATTAACAAAAGGCAACATCATCATTTGTAGGATAGCAAAAAGTGTGAGTAATACAATAAATTGGTTGTTTTTTTTTAAATCCTTGACGATATTTTATTTTGGTAGCGATAGTGTTTTTTTTATTCAGACAGATTGGTCCTCCTTAAAACTAGATTTATTACCAGGATGAGAACGATTTAATGCTTGTATCCAACGAACATGTTCTAAAACTATATTCAAGTAGTTTAATGTGTTCTTCAAATGATGAGCAGACGTCATCTCCATATCAACCTCGGGCAAATCAATGGAGTACAATGTGTTCCGCTCGTTTGCTTCGACAGAAAAGATTCGTTGACCATCGCCGTTAACATGTTTACAAACTATCTCACGAAACTAATCGTGATTCGATTTACATGTTAATACATAGTCAATTGAGAGGAAATCTGTGCAGTGAAGCATGTGAGGATCTCAACAAACTGTCGTTTGAAACGGCCTTCGGCAAGTTACGTGGACAATGGCCTTTCACAGCAGGATTAATTTGCATTAAACATATTCTTAACTTGACGCTTGACTAAACAACATAACGTTCGTAAATTGGTAACTTCCTTCGTATTGTTTAGTACAGTTTTTTTACGATTAAATATTCCTAATACTGTTGTCGATAAACGAGCTTTGTTATTGTTTTCTAAACGCTCATCCAACGCCCTGTTAAAATAATTTTTATCTTTTCTGTCTTTCTTAAAAAGAACAAGGCCATATTAGACCTAATTAATTACTGTAGTGTGTAGAAATATTCTCTTTGGTTCTGAACTTTGGAACTGAACTGAACTTTTATGATAGTGTTAAATCAGTATACGTCTGAATAAGATTTAGATAGAATTGTTTGTCAGCATCAAGTAACGTAACGATTATTTACTTCGTACGGGTCCTGAGGCAAGATTCTGGAACTTTCTCGCATAAATTTAAATATTTTGAATGTAGATGTTTTATCATAAATCATTCTCAATGCAATGTTGGCTCGTAGTGTAAGATAAATCAATAGTTATTGGTTATTTGGTCAACGTAAACGTGTTTGCATTTCTATCGGCTCCGAATAATCATTCATCCAAACATTGTGTGCATGGTGGGCTGGCGTAACCGCTGGTAATGCTACTCAAAGTTCGTAAAGGAAACAAAATATATGCACGGAAGCACTAATAGCTCTGTTTACGGTGCTGTATTTTGACGCAGAATCAGCCGACTATTGATCCTGGTTTCATGACGATGCATTTCTGGTGCGTTGTCGCTACTCAGCAAAGACCACATAGGCGGCAGTTACAACGCAACTAAAGTGCATGTCGAACAAATAGTGACAACGAGAAAGCACACCATTGCCACCGCAAAGCGGTTTCAACGGAAAAGGACGACTTTTACTGACGAAACGTTACACCAAACGGGCTGACAGAAAATGGATGCGCCCACAAAAAGGAACTAAAGCTCACACGCTAACCATCGATCGGATTGAGACAAAGTACATTGGTCATTCTGGTGAACATGTTGGCAACATTGGAGCTAAAAAACCTTTCTCCGCTACCGTGGCCCGTGGGTTGGCTTTCACCTGTGACGGTCGTATCGATCCTCGCCTTTTTGATGTAACTTTTCTATCAAACATGAAACTGAAACTTATGGCACTGCTTCAAACGAGAAGGCATCATTTAGCAACTTGGCTTTCGAGACCTAGGACAGAGTTACAGAATCGCACGAAAAGTTTTCGATAATTTATGGTTGGATGGAAGAACAAGTGAACAAACAAACGAGGTTAGAGCAAATCGTCATTAGTCACGATGCATTAGTCACGATGGTCACACATTTTGTAGTAAAGTGTTGTTGTTACTCCACTCATTGTTGAATAACATTGAATGCTTAAAAGATCTATAAGGCCCAATGTGTATATCAAGCAAAAATCTACAATTATTGATCATAATACTTATTTTGTTTGCAGTTCTTTAATTATTGAACGTAATAGCCAATTCCTTGTTCAAGCGTAAGATTCAGTTTTGAGGTGACTTGGTTACGTTTTGGAAGGTCTTTTTGAGGTGAATGTAAATAATCTATATCTTCCAAATGGGCATCTTTGGCTGATCAGCTAAACAGAGAACTAGGTTCATTGATTCATTGTCAACAATACTTTAAGAGCGCCGAGGCCGAGGAATTATCGAGTTTCATTGGCTTCTTCGAGTTTCTTAAGAAATTATCGAGTTACATTGGCTTGCAATGGAGGCAATGTTATCAAAAGACACTATATGTGATACACGAAAGACTTATTAAAAAACACTAATGAAACCGTATTTTTAGTGTCATTATGTCAATATTGAGTTTTTTGGGTACCTGGGCAATATTTGTCAATAAAAAAAGTTCCTCGTAGAATGTGTTATCTTGTGCGAGCTAGTTTAGAAAGTTGCATTCGAAAATTTAGGTGGCATAGATATAATTTTTTTTCTGTAAGCAGATATCTATTTTTCCACTTTTCGCATCGACACAAGAGATTTGCCGAGTCTCGTTCGTAGTTTGTGGCTTGTTTGAGTTGATGGTTATATGTGGAGGTTCCATGGGTAAATATTCTGGAACGTTACACGCTAAGGGCGGATGCAAGATCTGGCCTTATTCAATATTCGTGGTAGCAACAGAACACCGGTACGAAATTCGACCTCGTTTCAGGAACTGAAAGCTCCTATGGCATTTGCATTTGACGTTGCCATTTTCGTGTAGAAGAGTAAAAAACATTCCGAACATTCCGCCGTTGATGGTGCAAAGTTAGACAGTGGTGACCGGCCTTCGTAAAGGGGACTCCTGCCCTTGTCGGGTGTAGGCGATTTGCAAACGGAAATGAAACTTACCTGCTGATACGTTGGTCAGGTGGAGCCCGGAAGTAAGATACCGACCTGTAGCAACTTATCTTGAGGGTTTAATGTGCAAATGAAATGAAGAACGATACCGACATCAGCACCGACGGCATAAAGTAGGAATGCAGGCCAGGTTGTTACGTTTCCAAGTTACCAAGTGTTACCAAGTTTTTCCCGTGTGAGCGTTTCCCAGTTTTGTTCATCTCGTGATGATTTTTTGGTCCTTTGCCACTGGTACTTTATTATTCACAACCGATAGAATGAGTGGCCGCACCACAATATTCTAAAACTTGCAAGGGATTCTGTCTGTACAAAGGAATGAAATAACTTTTAATAAAACCAAAACGCTCGTGGTTTTTACATTCCTATTGTGGCTTTTATATTTAAGGTACTTCAATATGTCGTTGCTTGGTATATTTTTGTGATAGTTGTGATGTGTTTGTGGTTGTGATGAAATTTTCTTGTTCATTTTTGATGGTTTAACTCACGCTCAGTTGCTACGTGTTATAGTCAGTCATCATAATTATTGATCATTCATATGGTATGTAATCAAATTTGGTATTGATCCTATAAAAGCTCGTTGTGAAAATCCAGAAACTTTAATCAAACGATAGTTTGCATTTTCTTATGGAAAATGATTTTGTGACGTCCAGACAATTATTTGGTTTCAGCGTCTGAGTTGGAAGCGTAGTTCTCGAGAGGAGGATTAATCGAGGTCCATAAATAATCACCAGATGGCCCAGTAACCACTCTTTAGGTACACCGGTTGCACAACTCCAATGGTGCAATCTCGTCATGGCTTTCCCGTCTCCAACGGTTTCAGTACTCGGTATGCGGCTTATGCAAACGAGGCGGCAGAGTAAATGAAGCAAAAAAGCCAAATCATCTGCAGAGTACTGTAACAATTGATATTTTCGTCGTTTTCCTTTTGTTTATCATCAGAAGTACGTTTAATGCATTTTGCAAAATGCGTAGTGACAAAATAACAAATATGGAGGCGCCTGGTCGCTCATCTTGGCACAATATAACAATGTAATAATTACTTTTTGTAAAAGCTGTGAGATCCTTGTGACATTAGTTGCTGCAATTTCTAGCTTTTAAATTCCAACATAACATTACGAATTACGCGTTAAATTAATTTATGTTAAATTATGTTAAGTTAAATTATGAATTACGCGTTAAAAATATCCGATAAGGTATTGTGTAGTGCTTGCCAAGGTAACGCCAGCCAGTAGCGCTGGCTACTGCAACAGTGACAGACATTTAAACGGTGTTTATAGTTAAATTGAGGATTCAAAGGAACTCTTAGTTTTTTAGATAGCTTTTAAGAGACTTCTTTTAGTTTGAAAAATACTGTTAAGCCTTGTGGCTATGTACACGATGCTTGTTCGAACGATTAATGCAAATCACACGCAAATGAACAAGATTTCGTACCAGAATGGGAGAGAAGGAGTGTTTGCCGGTGGCGTGCGAAACAATAATGGACATTCGATAGACATACCGAAGCAGACGACCATAAAATCCTGAGAGACAAGGTTAATTTTAAAACCTCGATACCGATTTAAACCTTGCAACTCTAATGTATGACGGGCAACTTGTTGGATTCTAATCCCAGCAGTTATTCCAGGTTTAGATATGGATCTCATTGAATCTTTCTTGAAAACTAATGCGGCCCATCTTTTAGAAGTTTATTTTCTTGCTTTACTCGTAAGAAATGTTATAAAATTGATCGTTGCCATAGGTTAGGTTACAAACTTATCTCAGTACTCATTCAAGGCTTCTTCAGACGGAAGGGCTGCGGTTGTGAAAGCATCGTCATATGATAGCTTGTTGTCGGCATACCAGAAGTTGTCGGGGATGGAAAACGGCAATCACCTTTAGATGTCATCACTTATGGACCGTCTATCTTTCGTTTGGCCTTATTTCATGAGTGGTATCCAGTTTCCCATTTCGTGGGGAAAAGTTGCTCGCTTTGGAAAGATAGCCTAGATTTGATAGGACCGATTGACTGCTTTACACTTTTGGCGTACAACGTAACTAACAGAGACTTTGTCATGAAAGTTCACTTTGCCTGTGACCTGCATACGAGACTTTGAAAATTCGTGAAAAATTTCTTCTTGCGGTAGAATTATGGAACAATAATTAGAAATGCTTCAGAGTTTTTGCTTAATTTTGGTATCCGAAAAGGGTAGTCATTGAAAAACGAAAATCATTCTAGGTTCTGCTTTTCATTCCTTCTGCTTGTTTTGTAATACGCAGGCTTTTACTATATATTGAATTTCGTTAAGACATTTATGTTTATATAGTAAACTGTATATGTATATATATTTCATTTCAAATATCACACTTAATCAAACATCATACTGTAAAAACTTATTGTTCTTGCTTTGCTACCGTAAATATGATTGAATTTCAACCGTGAATTTCTAATTCATCCACTATGTCCGACAAAACAACCACCGTTTGCTTTTAATCAACAACTCATTTGAAACAATTCCAAACAGCCTTATTTGTTACTGGCAGTGCATGGACATCACTCATGGTTTACAAATCACGGTTTACAATTTCCGGTTTACCAAGAACACAAACAACAAATTCAATTTGTAATAAATACAACTGTTTGGCATTGATGTGTTGTTACATGTGCCAGTGGTTTCTTTTCAAGTTAACTGCCAGCTTCATGAACGTATGGTCCATTGATACTCTAGAGTACAAAGCAATTTTAAATGTTTCAGAAATGCTTTTGAAACAAGAGTTCGTTTCACAGAACACTTAATGTTTCCAATAAAGGCAGGTTCGGCAGGTTGAGTTACAAAGTGCCGTGGATTTTTTTAAATGGGTTCTTTATGTAAAAAAACCTTATTAAACGGAACAATAAATGCGTAGAACATGGATACAGAATAACACGTACAGTTTCTAAATGAGCTTTTATAGGTTCGAACTATTTTATTGGTTGATTTTAATAAGTTAAATTAAAAAATGTTATTAATTAATTAATTAATAAGTTAAAACAAGATTACTACATTCAAGGAAATCGTTTTCGCAAACAGTTTTTCTTGGCGATGAGCAAATCACAAATACCAAGTAGCATCAAAAATACAAATGATATAAAAGGCATTTCGGCAGTCAAAAAACCACTGCTGTTGGGAATTTTCAATAGCCATAAAATTTCCCTCAGAAAGAAGCGAACAGAAAAACTGCGCAATTTGTGTAATAAAAGCGACTAGTTCGCTTAAAAAAAGCTTCAAATAGCGCTTTTTTCTGCTCCATCGCAATGCGGTCTCCATCAACACAACAACTATGGCTTCCGCTTCTTATTCTTGTCGGAGTTTTGTGGGTTTCTGACAAAGGGTTGAGTTTGGCGTAAAAAATATCAGTGAATAAATATCAACCGAAAATCTCCTCCGGAATGATGCAGTGACCTACTCGTTGTGAAGTATTGCAGAAGATGATGGATCTTGTTATAAGGCACCAGATGATCGGTGGGTGCTTTGCGGAATACTAAACCAATTGGCACAAAGTAAATTTAATGGATTAAGGTATGGTGCCGCAAAAGCACAGAGAGTTTAGTAAGTTCCAATATGCAACAAGTTTGGTAATGGAAAAGATGGCGATCATATTTGTTATTAACATATAATTAACATATAATGGCCTCTCTTAGTCTCTCGATAGTCTCTTTATTATATAGAGTGATCAATTCATCTATATGAGATTCTTATAATGAGATGATGATGATGAGGGAATATATAATGAAACTTTTTTTTCATTTCATCGGCTTTATTTCAACATAGACCTCATTTTTGCGCCTTCAGTTAGTATTTTAAAATGTGAATCTACCTAAATATGCATTCTAAGGAAATATTCTAGGTGATCGTGCTTTTGTAATCAGGATGAACCTCTCAGGATGAGTAATGATCTACATTATACAACTGAATATAGCACATCTAAGAAAAAGGATTTTCACAAGGTACAAACTGTTCGTAAATATAAAGGTTACGCACACTTGGCGTTGGCAAGAATCAAGCTGGCAAGCATGTTGTGTTCCATGAATAGTCAAACAAGGAAACACCGTTCCGGATGTTATTTCCTTTGCATGTGCATTCCTCTAATGCTACAAGAACAAAGGTGTTTGCAAAGTTCAGTGCTAGCCGTGTGACAAACCTTCGTTCAGTGGAATTCCAAAGAACCATAAAAATAAAGCAGTACCGAGTGTTCAGCTTGAGAAAGTACGGAGCAATGTGTGACAGTCATTGCGACAAACGAGCTTATGCGACAAGTGTGAACTCTTGTGCAATGATTTTTTTTGCCGCAATGCCAGTCTATGGTTGGTTAGTGACTAGCGTGATAGGGTGGTTGACGGGGGACTTACCACCCCGCCCGTAAAAACCCTCATTGTTACAGGAAGCAACAGCAGATTAACATTGTCTCTGTTGTGGGGCGAGACCGCTCGACGGTTGGAACCAACTATAAGAAGAAGTGTACTCTTTCGTTTATTTTTTGTTTGTTTTATATTTTATATGTATTGTTTTTCATGTCCTATCAAAGCATAAAAGTATTTTTCTTGATTCGAGTTAGAAAACTCTTCACATCGATAACTACTCTAATCTCGTTCCCCTTGACCGCAGGACCTTGGAATATGATTTAATACTGACGTCGATAAAAATGTATTTTACCAGCAACGTAAATGAGTATTTACTTCATTTTTTACATCCCTCATATCCTTGCTTTAGATTTATTACGCTACTTTGCACACTGGTAATTTCGACAAAGAACCCAGCATAGCTAATGCCATGAATCCAACATTATGGATTGCCTTGAAGCTATGCAATCTTCTACAAGCCACGCGAACCCGTTTTTAAGACATGGAAATAGATATATTATTCTTCAAGGGATAAGAAAAGGGATGCAACATATTTTGCAGCATTCATTTTTGTAACCATCACTTCCTCCAGTTCCTAATACCTTTTACAATGGATGTCTTTAGAGAATAAGATTAATGGGTGAAGGCAAAAGGAAGCTAAACTACTGGAATGAGTAGCAAACATTTGACGGGCATAAAAAGCATGACTTTATTGGTACTCGTAAAGTTTCTTGGAAGATTTTGCTATATAATTCTTGGTTCTAAACTAGCAATACTGACCTAGTGGGAAATATCTGTATGTGCAATGTTAATTTCATCGGGCCAAACAGTTTCGTCCCATGTGTCCACATGATTTAAACACCGTTAAAATTTTTATGCGAAGTATCTCCGCAACATTGATTCCTAGACATACTAAACTAACTTATGTCCTCGATAATAGATGATTGAGTGACGACGACGACTAAGCCTTGGTTTTTATCGTCTTTACATCATTCGTCAACGAACTCAAATAAATGATAAATCAATCTTCATATTATAAAGTACATATGTCAAAAATTATTTACCACGCTATGATATTGATATTTCACATATCTTACTATAACGTACTTTGAGTGATCATGTGTTTCTTCATAAAGGTTGTATGATTGATGGAAACTGAAGTTAGATGAATGAGATTGGGCTCGTATTCAGCCTAAACACGGTTTTGGAAGCTACAATAATTGGTTACTCGAACCGTCTTGATCAATTTTGTAAAACCACTCTTTTATTGATCGTCGGACTCCTCGTTTTTCAAAGACTTTAGTCACAAAATGAGGCAAGGAAAATCCTAAAATAGTATTAAAACAACAAGAAATGTTTATTTTTCAATTTACTTTACTTTGTTGGAAGAGTTATCCACAAATTCTTAAACATACTGCGCTCAAGTTAAACCTAGAAAAAATCATTGCTTCGAAATAATTCAAACTTTTGCAAGGATTTTCAATCAACAAAATGAAGCATAGCTCTTGAAATATACATCCTCCACTTCGATTTTTTGTACAACGCTCACACAAATTTGAACAACGGAGCCTAATCGTATAATCGTAGACCTTCAATAAGGCTTAGCCTAGAGCCTACCCCTCGTCTAGATGCTTATGCTATTGGCGATTTCGTGTGAACTTAATTTCCACGACTAGACCTAAAGCATAGGTCCCCTTAGACTTCGAGGAAGTCTACGCACAAGTGTAATCATAATGAGTAATGGTACTTAAGGCATCATTATATTTTGTTATGTACTGAAATCAATGTATTGAAATTGAAATTTTTTTTTTGATTATAATAAGATAAGTATTATAGAGATTCACCCATCCGAATGTTTTAGATCATCGCAATTTATCGATGTTTTACAATTCAGATTCAATGAATCTTTTTTTTTTAATTCAAATTCAATGAAAAATATTCTTTGATGAACCAAAGAAGTCCCCACCGATAGAGAAACCGGAAACGCACGCAGTCACTGGCCAGTGTCGAATCCCGAGACCGGTTGTCACGCGGCCGGCCATGGTTTCGATTCCCGATTCCCTAACAACTCCACCCGTAAATACGAACTGTTACAAAAAGAGCGTCAGAGATTAACATTGCCTCTCGTACAGAATAAGACCGCTCAGCGCTTATTCCCGAAGAAGGAAGGAAGGAAGCAAAATATGGAAAAGATTTTGATTTACAGCAGTTTTTCACAGTTGTGGTACATTTGCGCCATTTTTCATACTCATTTTTTTAAAATGAAAATTGACATTATCAATTACTTATTTCGTTATGTCATTGCAGAATCAGAAAAATATATCCAAACTTAAGCTAGCGGAAGTAGAATATCTCCATTCAAGTACGATGTGGCCGATGTGTATATGTAATTCAATTATATTTTTTTCCCAGCAACACAACTATCGTGCCCCTTTAATGGAATTAGCCGTACTCAGAGAAAGACAGTCCAGAGTTCACAAAAAACGATTACACGGCCAATGATATTGTTAAGTGTGGTGCTGTAAATTATTTCGTCATCCTTTTTACATTCGTAGAACAATGCATAGCTTTAGTTTAATTTTTTCTCTTACGGCCACCCAAAGTGAACCGAAAGACCGGTGGTTTTTGAGGTCACTCTAGTGCTGTGAGATTTTCGTGATTAGCCTCCATGACATTCTAACACCTCTAAATGGATGATGATCATTAATTACGTGAATTGTGCTTGGCATTGTTCTCCCGTTGAAGCATTTTTGAAAATTTCCCTCTCATAAATGCAATGGAGCTTTCGTTTGGAATATTTATTTTTTGGGTTCCCTTTCTGTGCAGATCTGCAGCCATTTGTCAATTTTTACGAAACAATGGATTTTTGCTTTATTTCCCTCTGTCACAAGGAAACAGAAAAATAAAGGCGAAGCACGATAGAAACACAGAAAATTGAAACGAAAAGCTTGCCTGTTTTCTTACAATCAGTTCACCGACATAGCCTTGATGAAATCGTAAAGTAGGAACAGGAGGGCACGTTAAAAACGAACGTTTCATCAATTGAAATTAATTGTCATTTTGTTCCACTGCACTTGTAACCATAATGCTGGTGAAAATTATGAGCAGTTCAGTAAAGCTTTGCTAATGCTTTATATAATATATAATGTTTATTTTTTCTTGAATTTCATTTTCCATTTGTACACATAGTATATTTTAAAACATTTAAATTTTTTAAACATTTTTGAACTGACCTATTTCGAAAATGGTTGCTCGCATTGCTTTCGTTTCGTGTGCATCAACCATTGTTTGGATTCTGACTAGGGCTGTGATGTCCTTCTACCGCTGTTGTCCGTTCCTCAATACGCCAACCCAGACAATGCGTCTGAGCCTTCAAATTTATTTATCAAATATTACCATACTTCGAGGTCGGATGGCCAAAGCTTAATCCATTCCAAGGCCAGACAGTAAGCAATGGCATGATATTTATATTAATGTTTCGATTTCTAATATATTACGCTTTATCAGGTACTGTGAAAAGGAGGCAATCCTGAATACTGCCAAATATTAGAAGGTCCTTAATCAACCATGCCACCATGTACTGAAAAGTGAGTTTTGTTTGCAGTTTCACAACTTCGTTTTCATCTTTGTTTGACCACAATTGACCAAAAATGAAAAGAAGCATAACAAAAACCACAAATCCTTTTGATACCTTTTATATTTTCACATATTTTTGCGAATGGGCAAATTGTGACCTTGTAAACGTTATCGCGTATTTATGAGTGCTTTTGCGCAAGACATCACTTGTTCTCTTTTTGTTTTTTTTTTGCAAAAACACTTTCGTTGCAAATATGGTAAATACGAAAATTTTTGAAACGCTATTCGTATCTATTATACGACTACCCAAGGACTTTGAAAGGGACAGCTTATTTGCATGTAAATTGAAGAGGCGTAACCCCAAAACGGAGCGGTATAGCGTATGGATGTTTATTTGACAATGGCAAAGTTTAGCAATTGTTTGCTTGCATGCGTTTCATCTTTATCGATGGTGGTGTCTGTTCACTTCAATTCAATGAATTCCAGCCATG